>NC_077223.1:60877852-61177852 GCF_024763615.1 Phlebotomus papatasi
TATATAAAAAAAACAAATACCGTTTTCTAAGCTAATAAAGTCTCTCCTCAATAGTCAAAGTTTATTAATTCAAACGTGACCAGTAGGATAGAGAATCTTTTTATTCAAAGAGTAATTACCTAAGACGGAGGCGCGCCTTTCAAGGATACCCTCGGTTGACATCCCATCATCTCTGGCGCAAACAAGCCTCCCGTGACTCGTCCTTCACCGTGTAATTTTGTTGCGATAGGTCAATTTACAACTCTTGAGGCGACGCACGCCTATTTTCGCTTCAGGGATTCCACAGATTGACCCCCCCCCCTAAATTACCAATGAGCAATCTTTGGGGGAAATTACCTCCTTGAATTGCAAGAAAAGATTAGTATCAATCAAGAGGAGCTGTTGCCAACTTACAGAGGCACCTTGAGCGCGATTGATAGTGTCTTTTCTCGGACAGTGAAAGGGCAATTTAGAATTTTAAACACTTACCATATGTCACCTTCATGTGAGAACAAGAAGAGGCATTTAAAGAGGCTTCTGTGGACACAGGGATGAAGTTAGAAATAGAGAAGCCCTTGGATTTTTCAAAATGTCTCCGGCAGGGAATTCTGTAAGAATATGACAATGTCATATGACAAATTTGCGTGATAAAATTCGCGAGCAGAACGATATTATAGTTCAGTGAGCAATGGACAATGCAAGAAGCTCTATGAAGCTCTCTTAGCCTCTTAGTAATTTATAGATTCTGATTTTCGATTAATTTTCCAAAATTTACCACATCAAAATTTTTAAATTTGTCATATGACATTGTCATATTACAGAATTCCCTACAGGAATTCCTTTTTGTTAACTCTTTCCGGACCACAACATATCCAGCGAACGAATTTCAGTAAAACTCACTTTATTGTAAGTCTTAATGGTCAAATATGATACTTTTGTAGAGAAAGATTTTTTTCCGCCTCTGGGAAATTGAAAAACTCATGGGTACTCTGGTCCCCAAAAGAACGAAAAGGAGACAAACTTCAATTTTCCAAAAGCCAATAATATCAATTTTGTGAATTCCTTTTGTGTGTCAAATGACTTCTTTGCAATGTTGTAGCCGCTGATTATACCTATCAAACAAAAAAATACTTAATTCGATCCATAAACCCTGACCCGAGCTATAAGGGGTCAAAGTTCGAATATTGATCGGCCTCTATCTCCGGTTCTAATTGACATTTTGAGCTAAATTTTGCGTTTTTGGTTTCGTCTCGATGAGCACTTTCAGATGGAAGTTCAAAAAGTCACCACAGGTGGCGCTGCAATAGCGTCAAATTTCATCGAAATTCAAACTCATTTTTCTCAAAAACAGCATTGTGCAATTTAATGAAATTTTAGAGTGTTGTAGTCCAGTCTAGGACGTTTCCAAAATGGGGCGTAAGTGCGCTGTGGTTTCAATAGAACCTGAGATATGAGGGGTCAAAGTTCACGAAATTCAAAAAATCATATCTCCGGTTCTATGTGACCGATTTTGATGAGTGAGGGCTTAAACGAAAGATCTCACCAAATGTTACAACTTTCTAGTACATTTGAACTTCATGGAACCAACACCAGGGGCGCCACAGTCGAAAAACCAATTTCAATATCACATAACCTCAATTATCTCGACTGTCGCTGAGCCGATTTTGATGATTACTTCGACATAATTGTAGAGGACATTTGTCTCTACATTTCGTCCATACATCATTTTTCGATCAGATAATGAGATCAGTCCGATTTTGCCGTTTAAGTGTGAAAAAATTGATTTTTCTCATAATAACGCTTTGAAATCACTCAGATGCCAATTTGACTGCCTCTGCTTCACCAAGACACTTAAAATAGGGTTTTAAATGGAAAGTCTCACAAAATACAACAATTCTTTGATATAGTTGAAGTTCACCAAATGAACACTTGGGGCGATCTGGTCGAAAAAACGAGTTCAGAAACAAAAAGCCGCGCTTATCTCGGCTTCTGAGTAATCGATGAGATCATGTTCTATGGCAAAATTATAGATAACATTCTGGTCTACATTTCACCCATATCACTTTTCTGTCACTCCATCCAAATCTTTGATATTTTGGTTCTAATACAAAATTTGTAAAACTTCACGAATTTGATTCAATATAACTGAATGGCGTCCCCAACTTCAGCTCTAAATCGAATTTGCATACACTCCGAGTTAGCTCACGTTAAGAATCTCACCTACATAAGCCGGTTAGGATTATCTGTCCCTTTTTAGTTTAAATAGAAATTCTGGAAATTATAACCAATTTTTAAAAGATTTTTTTCAACCGATATTCTGTACATTTTCTTTTTTTTATAGATTTAGGACGCAAGAAATTCGTCGGTAATCCCTAAAAAAAAATAAAAACTATGAAATATTTCTAGATATGAGCTTCTAAATCTTCCGAAGCGAGAACGTAGACAAAAAAAACACATTTTATACAATGAAAATCTAAGGATTTTTTCACTATTTAATCAACAGGAAGTTCGCTCTTTCAAGAGATTTCTTTCCGGGGGTGGAATACCGAAAAAATTACTTAGAATTGTACAAATCCGTGCAACTGTGGATTATTTTATTTTTCACTTTTTTTTACTCACTTTTGGCAAATTTTTCACGTTTTCACAAGTCTCCAAAATTTAATCCTTTTTTACCTATAACATTATAATTTGTAGAAAAGCGCCACTGAATATCTAAAAGGACACAAATTCCACGACAAGAGCAACCCGTTTTATTTATGCGCTCAGCGCGAGTCTCAGTGACTGTCACTGACGTCACTAAAAGTGGCGTGATTATCCAAGTGATCCATTCAAATTTATCACTTTTGACATATCGTACCAAATTTTCAATCGCTGAAATATCACAGTTAAAATTTTAAAGCTATCAATTTATTAGTTTAGACACGTTCCCCTTATATGAGCAAATACAGCAAACACATTTTTTACTGTTTTAATGGTTTTATTTAGTTAGAAAATTCATGGAAAATAATCGCAATAGTGATCCAATTGAAATGATCAAAATGATCCATTTGAATGTATCCCATATTTTCGATATTTCTTGGCGTAATATCCTGAAGATTGAAAATGATCCATTCATTTTTACCAGTGTACATATTGACATGGAGTCTTAGGACGACCCACCAAGTCAACTTGAAGATTATTAATACAACCCTCATTTTCACCCCACCCCTCCCTTTCATCTTCCAAAAAAAAAACGTATGATGTGTTTTCCTATAAACACAAAAAAAAGATTTTTTGCGGTGAAGGGGAAGGGTAGGGAGGAAATGAGGATCATATTAATAATACTCAGGTTGACTTATTAGGGAGTCACCTGAAGACTCCAAATGTCCAAATTGATATCTCCAATCATCTATATAGCGTCCATTATTATAGAATATGAAGAAAATGAGAAAATTTGGTTTTATAGCTCTTCTTTTTGGGCCAGACGGTGTAGAGCTTATGGGTTAATTAAACAATATTCGACTATCGTTTTGAATTTATCAATGATCTAGTACGAAGAGTACGAACATAAAATAATACCCCTTTCTATCAAAATTTCACATTCTAATTTATATTTTAAATCCCGAATGGGCCGAATTCCCGAAAGCCAAAATCCCGAATTCTTAAGTCTCATAGCTACTCCCATGATTGCACCCGCGCTTTTTGGAGGCAAAGGGAAATCTTCTGTGTCTTATAGAAAATTATTCTAAACATTTTCCCACTTATAATTTTATCCCTTTCAGGTTTTTGAACATTCGGGATTTTGGCTTTCGGGATTTTGACCGGGATTCATATAATTTGTCCAAAGAAATCTACTGCGGGTCCTGCAGGTATGCAAATACTGTATATTGTTTACTGTAAATATGTATAATTCCGGCGCCCCCTGTACTTTGAAGATTATTTAATTGATTTAATTAATTTTAAGTTAGTTTTAAAAGAGATTTATTGGAAATGGAAATTAATTTTTCGAAATTTCGCGTTGTTCGAAATTTCGAATTATACCTCAGTAAGCATTATGCAAAACTGAGACGATTTCCTATACCCTTTTTGATAAAATTTACTGAACTTTCGCATTTCTTTATGGCCTCTATACACTAGAGAAATTTATCTCCATATTGAAGCTAATTTTCTGCGCTTGTGTAGGAAAAACTCTTCAATATGGACATAAATTTCTCTAGTGTGTAGAGGCCATTAGTCTCAGGAATAATGTTTTCTCTTATTAGTGAAGTCCTGATACTTCCCTGGCTTTCTAATTAGTTCGCTAAATGCATTCTTCTTTACTATATATATATACATATATAAATGCGCAAAAGAAACCATTTAATATCTCGCAAAATTTAGAATATTTAATGTAGGCTTCTCCTTTTGCTCTGACACCCGATCCCAAGGGTCTCTCCGACAAATTGTCTGACTGGTTAATGATGATGATTCGGTGACGAGCCCAAAAGGGACGCCAATTTATCGGCAAAAGGAAAAAGAAGGCGAGAAAAAAAGGAGCATCGTTTGTGCCACCAACAAAATGATATGATGAATTTGACACTATTTCCGGTTAATTTGAATCGAGCAAGAGAATAATGACGGAACAACTGTGCGCGATGGCTTCAATATGCGCATTCTGGGACCCTTCTCGTAGCCGTATCATGTTTTCTGGAGGCAATTGATGCCTCCACAACCCTTGAAAATTCCCTCAGAAATTGTCTCCCTCTCGAGACGCATCATTATCACCAAGAAACATTCATCCATGAGCCCCCTCATGCCATATCCCATTTTGCCTTCCAGCCGCAAAAAGTGCTGAGATGGACGCAAAAGGATGGAAAATTATCGCGAATTTGACAATCAGGCGCCCTTTGTCGACCGAAAATGATACTCAAGGGATTTCATATGGAAAGAAAATGATGTGGGGGAACATTTCCCACAGAGTTTGTGGAAAAATGTGGCAATTTGACAGTGCTTCGTGCGAAGAGAACAGATTATCTATCATTATCGTAGGTTTTTGGATATAATTAAAGTGAGGTTAGGGTGTTTACACTAATAATATGTAACGTGAAAATAGTCAAATGTCAAATTGACAAAGTTTTTGGTCAAACAGACATTTTTCTCAGTACATCCCTCTTATTTTGAAAAAAAAAATAAAGAAGTATTTTTTCGCGAGAATAAATTGGTTTCTTCTTCAAATAAATATTTCATGCCCAGGTTTTCCATGTAACTTTCAAATAGTGTGTTTGTGGAGCAGATAATTTGACTTCCAGATCGTATTCAATTTCTCAGCTTTGCACAATTTCTGCAAAATCTTCTTTTGCGCCATTACCCTTCCCTTTCTTTGGTGTGGAGAAAATTGATCGGAAAATACAAATATAGAATCTCATAAAAAAAAATCACAAACTGCAGCAATTTTCATTGAGGTGACCGGAAAATATGTTGCAGAGGTTTTGATAGAGTAAAACCATCAGCATTTTCTAAAAACAACCTTCTGGACATATTATAAGAAAATTGCTATTAATTGATCCACGAGCTCAAAATATGGCAGCTTGTGTAGATGGCATCCAATTTCTAAAGCCTGTAAGAGCAAAGTTTGCCAAATGTGCAATAAATTTATGCTATTTTACTTGAACAGTGATGTGCCAAATAACTAGCAAAATGTCCCAAATAAATTATTGTTGTATATTAAAAACAGATTTAAGAGAAACATTTTAGCACGTGTCTGTAGAATATTCAGTTAAATCCATATTGGAATCTCGTGTATCACCTTTCAACTCATTTTTCTTCAACAATGGTACTTCTTTCGATGGGAAAACTCTCCATTTTCCTGCCAATTTTTGCTGAATCCGCGGAAATCCTACACAGTGTAAATCGGTTCAATGTCCAGGAGACTTCTTATATGGTTGCTCAATAAATTCCAAATTGTTCGCACTGGCGATTTTCCTCGTTAAGCTCCAGTGGATGCACCTGGCGTCTCAGGCCCTGCTCTCTCCCTTCGATGCCTCTGGCATATCCCAAAATCCAATAAGCAATTACCTCAGTCACGGCTGGGAAGAGAGCAAGAGAGGCACGAGTCACAATCTTTTGAGGATCCCTTGACCTTCTTCCTTCGACTTGGAACGCATCTGGGAAGGCTCAAAATGACCTGGAAATCTGAGACTTTAAGGCAAAGTTGATGTAATACTTGTGGGTAGATTGAAGATAAAGATTGCAGGAAGAATTTTCAAAACCATTTTAACAGATGCCACATAGGGGAAAGGCTCATAATTTTGTCCAGTTTCTTATTTTGGACACTTTGAGGATAAAATTGGACACTAAAAATAAATTGATTAAAATGGTGGATTTTTATTCCAATATTTGATGAATAATGGATTCTATCTAAATATTTGTTCTTTTTGGAAGATTTTAACACTAAATACATTGAATATGATATGATTTGAGTTAAAATTGCTTTGTTAAAAAGTCGGTGTGAGCTTACGAGAAATATGACAGAACTTCGTGTTAACTTCAGTCTCATTTAGCTGTGATGAAGTACTAACAATGTGTCTTCGCTCTTTTGAGTGATATTATTGAATATTCATTGAAAATTGTGTTGATTCACGTTAGTGGTGATTTGTAAATTTGACCTGAAGTGAGATTTGCCTTGTGAATTAGATTTTTCATGTGACAAATGGGAAATTTTCTAAGAGATTCACCAGTGAGGTGGTACTCCTTATTTTGGACAGGTGTTTTTCTAACGAAATTTCGTGAAGTTTTAGCTTTTGTGATGACTAGGTTGGACAAATGCCTGGAGAAACAAAGGAGCATCATCTCTACGAAAGAGATAGCGATAAATGCCTTGAAAGGCTCCCGGAAAGGCCAGGGAATGAGCGAATACGCACGTACTTGGAGTACCGAAGTCAACTCACTTTAATGAATGATATGGAGTGTTTCCGGGCTTCTTGCGACTTTCTACGTTTCCCTTACATGAACAGGAAGAGGACTTGGTTAGATTGGTTCATGAAATGAAGAACAATAGGCATCCTGTTGAGGCGGATTAGCTGTCCAAATTTACAGCCAAGTTGTCCAAAGAGCCAAATTCACCTCTACATATCAATTCATTTTTAAACGTATTAAAACTAATTTTTGTAAAAATAAGACGATAAATAGCTTGCTAAGTTTCTAAAAAACCCTTTTGAAAAGAGAGTAACAAAAAAAGTCTATTAGTATCGAAAATATCGCACTTCAAACTTGGAACATCGATGCTTATAAGCAGACTGGGCAAAATCATGAGCCCTTACTCTATGCATAATGGTGCTATTCCAATGAAAAAAGAATATGTTTTTTTAGCTCTTTACTGTTCTCAAGCGCTTCTACATAATCGACATTTTTTAATATCGGTTCCTGTCACAACTCTTTGGTGGTTTAAGAATGGACTATAAAGAAAAGATTCGAAATAGGAACCAACACAACGAAAAGTCGATAATGCAGAAGAACTTAAGACCAGTAAAGTGCTAAAAATCATTTTTCATTGGAATAGCACATAGTTTAACTCATTAGATATTGGGAAATATTTGTTTTTTTTCTGAATTTCCAATGAATCTATTCTGAATAAATTTTATCCACCAAAAAAAGTAAGTTCTCCGAAAATCAAGTCACGACGGCTTAATTTTTAAATAAAAATTTCAGAAAATAATAGTTTAAATATTGTGCTTTTACCTAAGAGCTTGAATTAAGTAAATTTGTTATTATCTTAAGAAAAAAAGAGACAGAATATGCCATTTTTTAGTTTTTTTTTAATCCACGTAATGCCTTAAACTACAAGGAGTATCGTTTGACTGACACTTGCGGTGTTATTGAAAAAAAAACGTGAATTCTCTACAGTGATACAAAAAAAATTCCGTATCTGCAGGAGATATCTTTAGAAAAAGTTACGGATGAAATGCCGTAATTTGTCTCGGTGCCCAATATGTATCTCTGGCCTTTTTACAGCGTCAACTGTTCATAAGAAATCATTGGTTGCATCGACCGTTGTCGTATTTGCATTTGTTTTGTGTCTGCATTTGGTGTAAGCTACGATACAGAGGTCGCCTCTTTAGTGAAACGCTGATATAAAAGAAATACAGTTACGACAACGGCCGCCGCAACCAACGAAATACATTTCAAATTTACCGAGTGAAAAAAATTCTCATATATTTATTTAGGGGCATTTCGAAAATGAATTTATAAATTCCCCCGTTAGTAATAATTCAATTCGATGTCAATGTGGAACTAATTGTATAACTCAATTTCGAAAATTGACAAATAATACAGTGTTCCGGCTTGAGAGAAAACGAATTGAAAGAATTTGATATGAATTGCCTACCATTGGGAGCTCATTTATAAAATAATTTTTGAAATGCCCCTAAATTTATGCAAATATTTTTCACGTAGTATAAGCTAGAAATATAGTTCTTATGAACCCTTACCGCTGAAAATAGGCTGAAAAATTGGCGCTGAAAATGTTTTGCATACATCAAGACGTTTCCGTAAATTATTCCAAAGACCTCTGTAGATATGCAATTTTTCTGTGTCACTGGTGTGAACTCGCGGGCTTTTTTTTGATCCCGAAAAATTCTTTCAAAGCGGAACTCCCTGTAATAATAATAATAATAATAATAATAATTATTATTATTATTATAATAATAATAATAATAATAATAATAATAATTATTATTATTATTATTACATTTAAGTATACACAATTAGTACAAAATTCACGTAGCAATCAGGGACCTCTATCATGCTATATATAATCTATAACCTTTAATAGGCGCTCAAATTTCAGTAGCTCTACTGTAATTTAATTTGAAACGCTGTTAAAAAATATTTCAAAAAAATCACTTTCTATTAAAAACTGTACAGAAGTATTTTATTGTTTAATAATACCAATATTTTAAATATAAAACTACATTTTAACGGAAATCGTTTTATAAAATTGTGAACAGATCTATGATCATGGAGTTAAAAACTTCATATTTATCTTCGTCATATTATTAGCATTATTAGCATAGTGTTCAGCCGATTCAGCCATTTTTAAGGATACAGACAAGGGTTCCGGGATTAACACATGAGGATTAATGACATAGTGCAATTAATCAGAGACTTTTGTCTATTAAGGAGCTATTTTATAAAATTTATTTTAAAATTTCCCTCAATCGCCTGAATTTATGCAATTTTTGATCCGGTAAATTTGAAAACAATTCATGTTATTTTTAAAGGAAACAAAATTTTTCTCTTAATATTATAACAATGTATTGAAGAGGTTGGAAAAAAAGTATTTCATTAATTACAGTAGAGTTTTCCAAATTCAAACACTTGGGAGGTATTTTTGACATTTCTCACCTCCCAAATTCGAACGATATTTGCAAAACTAACGGAATTTATGTGAGATTAAATTGTATTTTGAATAAAACACCCGTACTTTCTCACAAATCTTCATAGTGACAAACTTACTTTTCTTTTGATTCGCTCATTTGTATGTAAATATTCAGGAAACAGCACAGAAATATGATTTTCAATCATCCGCAACACGATTTTTTAACATAATCCTACAATTGACATTTTGAATTCAAACGTCGTTTGAATCTCAGAGATTCAGATTTAAGAGAATCTCTCTATTGTATTTTTACATTCCTAAAAAAATATTTTTTTGTGTAACTGGCGAATACATTTAAGATTTTGAAAGGTCCAAAAGGTAAAATTTCGATTTCGGTAATGTTCTTCTTAAACAATTTAATCAATGTACTAATATAATACTTGAGATAGAACGTTCATGTTCATATTTGGAATTTAGTTCCTTACAGATTATTAGATGATTATTTTGCAAAGAGAAAAAAGTGTCAATTAAAAGGGCACAAGGAGTCGCTGTCAAATACACGTCTTATTGAATTTATATTTACATTTATTCATAACATATTGAATTATTTGTATATCTTGTCTTGTATGAAGTAATTACACTCAGTCCCGGGATTAAGCACATTTTCGGGACCGAAAAAAACGCGCGAAATGGCATTACGCATCGAGAAAATTTGCATACCCGCAGGGGCTTTCTTTTGAATAAATCGGCCGTAGAACGAATTCCGCGCGGAGTAAAAGTAGTACAAACAAAAAAATTCAACTGTTTAATAGAAATGCATTAACTAACAATCAGTAATTTTTGCCCAGAGTTCTTCAATAAATGGTTAGAATATAAAAAAAAAAACCTTAATAAAAGAAATTAAAGTTTTATTCTGAAAAAGTAGCAAAATGTTTTCAAATTTTCCGCATCGCAAAATTGTATACATTCAGGCGTATTTTAAAAATGATTTCATAAATTGACTCCCAATGGTAGGCACACTTGCATAATTGTATGTGCATAATTCCGTCAGGTGCATTATCCCGAAGAACTTAATGCCGGGACTGAGTGAGTGTATACAAGAAAACAAATTTGCAATTGTCAAAAAAATCAAATAAAAAAGGAGGATGAACGCTAATTTTGACATATTCGACAGGATGTCAAACTTTAGTTCCTAAGTAATTGAAGGACCAAGATAACTATAACAATCAATTTCCGAAAGGAATTCAGGTTATATCGATGGCACAGAAATATCTTATTCGATATTGCTCAATTTGCTTATGATGTGTGAGGCTAAGGGCCTTGACAGACCTGGGGATTAGCCGAAAGACGGCTTAGTGTAATTATACTAGAAATAATGGTTAAACTACATTTGCATCATTTTTCACTAAGTCATCTCTCGGCTTAAGTCACAAGTGTGTCTAGAGCATAACATTACTATAGTAAGGAATGGGTTTATTCTGGCACCCTCTATTACATCTATCCATTTTTATCATTAATCGGGTAAGTTTTGAAATCATTTACAATTTGGAATTTTGAGTTTTTCTCATAGAAAAAGATTCTCCAGAAAAGCTATGCCAGCTATAGAGCGAGGAGGCGTCGACCTCGAGGCAGACCTAGGACAAGGTGGCTGAATCAAATTCAGAATCTTGCCTTGGAGTGCCTTGGGATCGATCCTGAACATCTTCCTGAAGTGGCGGAGGATTGACAAACGTGGGCTGCTAAATTGGATGTCATGGGCCCGCGACCCCAATAGGGATAAGCGGTTGAAAATGATGATGATGATGAGTTTTTCTCACTGTTTTAGAGGTTTTAAATAGAAAAAAATACACAAAAAAAGCTTCATGATTTCCTTCTTCTCTTTCACTGCATGAAAAAGTGGAGAAATCTCAAAATTTCAAATTGGAAATGATTCCAAATATGTACCCTATTAGGTGTGATTCCTTCATAATCACACCTATTTTACCTTATTAGGGGGACGTGGGGCATCTTTAATTTGGAGCGAGTTTAAAATTTAGCTTTTTTCCTTTTTTTTTTTTAATAAAACTGAACCTTATCATCAGACAATTTACGACAATTTAGCGGTCGAGTTTCATTTAAAAATAGGAGGAAAAGCCTTTTTTTTAAAGGTGTCCTAATTCAATGCTCCACTTCCTCCTATTATTATTTTGTTTTTGAAAATTGCTTTTTACTTGATTTTGTTGGGAGCTTTAGAACTTTGAAGTTTGAATATTGATGGAAAATTTTAAGTCTATGAAACTGCCGTTAGTAATCTTGTGATCAATTTAATCTTCAATCTATGCGCTTTTCAATTCATCTCTCCTTCCTCTTCCTTATTCAATTAGCCGTAACAAAATGATCCTTTTCTCGCCTTCAATCTCTTCTTTCTCCCACAATTTGTCTAATTTATGACTCACAGGAGTTCTGGGAGTAGTTCCTCGAATTCATACTGTCCGCTACAGTGAAAATCAATTTACCGTGTCCTCTGAAAAAGCGGCTGCAACGCGAATCTTCCTCTGCTGCGTCCCAATAAATCGGAATTTTTCTGAGTGTTGTGCTTTGTGCGGCTGTTGAAGTTGTTTAGGAGACCAAGGGCAGGTGTACAGTGACAAAAGTGGGTGATCAGTGGAGCGTGGAGGGTATTTTTCACATGAAAATCTAGGGAAAATGATCGTTTTCGGGAGGGTTGATATTTGAAATTTGCGTGGTGTGCGCGCCAGAGACACTCACCACGGTGTGGTGAGTTCTTCGGTTGCGAATGTGGTCGATGGACGGAACGAAGCAGAGCCGAATGGTGGTGCCACCATTTCGGGTGTCGAAGGACCGTCCGGTTTCTCGCAGTGGCAGTTGCTTCGAAGATTCTGCCGTGTGAAGTTGTGAGTCTTGAGTTGTTCTCAGTGCCCCAGAGTGAGAGACACTCTTGCTGTTGAGGAGGACCAAGTGTGTGGATTTTTTTTTGCCTTAAGTTGTGCACCTCAGTTGACAAGTTGCTGTGCCCCAGAAAATCAAGTGGAAACTCATCCAGAGTGTTGGGAAAAACGTGCGAAAAGTGCGTGGTGCTCCAAGTGAGACGGTGATTGCCCAAAGACACTGTGCGTGAGCGAGAGGGTGATACCCGTGGACTCTTTTTTCGAGGTGAAAAAGGCGGCAATTTTTGCAGATTTTTTCCACCCTGTCGCGACTCAATGAGACCACCCCAGAAAAAGGGTTTCCTGTAAGATTTTATCATAACATTTTCCTACAATTTTTTCCCCTTGTCTCAAGTGTACACCTCACGGCGATTTTTCGCGTGGATTTTCGCGATTTTCTCCAATACCACCCCCTTCCACAGTGGCGCCCTCACACCCAAAATCACCACTGCACCGATACTCACCCCACTCTGAGTGGGACAAAAGATACCATTGTGCGGTGCGTGTGAGCGAGAGGGTGAGTTGGTACTTGCGGGGAAAAGGTGGGAAATGCCAATTTTGCTTCCCCCCCACTTAGCGGAAAGTCACCTTTTCTCCCCTTTTAGAACAAATTTTCCTCTAGTAATAATCGTATTGAAATCGGAGTAGGCTATTTACTTTGTCTTTTGTGAATTTATTTTGGGGCTCTGTGAAGTGTTTTTTGAAGTCAGAAAAGTGCCCCAAAAGTCCCTTAGTGAGTAGCACTTTCACGGCCTCGCGATGTTGCCATTTTCCTTTTTTTTCACCGGTTTTGGCCCCAAAATATTTAATTTCCTACCATTTTTTGGTGGGTTTTCAAAGGACAAGGTATTAGAAATTATGGAACATTTTTTTTTAGTTTTAGGTAAATTTTTCAGCGACTAGTAGTACGCAATTAAAGTGTTAAAATGTTTTTTTTAACAAAAAAAATCCCAGATTAATATTCAAGAAAAAAAATGAAAACCTGGGTTAAGCTTGAAGGTAGATGAAAAGGATAAAATAATCTCAATACAACAGTCTTTGATTAAGCTCTACTCGTCTGTGTAGTTACCTTAGTTTTAGTTTAAATTCTGGCCACTTTAGACAGAACGTTCTAAGATCAATAGAGACAGCCAAGAAAAGATGGACTTTCTGCCATCTCAAAAAAAATAATAATCTTGTTAACAGTATTTAAGTTTTTTTTTGCAGACTAGAGATTTAAGCATTTAAGTAATATTTAGATTAGAATTTCGTAGCAGTTCCTGAAAGTTTCGAATTTCTAAACCAAAAATTGCAATTATTTCCATAGTTACAGTTCAAAAAATTGCCCAAAAATTTGACATATTTTAATTCTTGGAAAATTATTTAAAATTTATATCCAATAACCGAATCCAATGTTTAATGAATACTATAACCGTTTTTGACACCGTCCGTGGATTAATTCTGAGATTACTCTGAGCTTAAAATTTTTAGAATTTAAAGCTAATTCGTTTCTAGGATTGAGATCCAGTATTTAAAATTATCAAATAATGCTCCCAATAAAAACCAATTAGTGAAAATTAGCACATTTGCTCAATATTGATCAATAAATTTCCTAAATCTCATTATATAGTATTTGTGGAGACCTTAAGGGCCTAAATATTCTATGGCCTATCCTCGAAAATATGTAGCCTGTAAAATTAAACAGCTAAGGATTAAGCAAAGGAAATTATGCAAAGGACCTCTAATCACTTATCCTAAGCTCTCAGTGTATGAGAGTTTGGGGTAAATTATTTATTACCAAATTTCACAGGCTCAGTATTCTCGAGGATCAGCTTCATGCCCTAGACAGACTTAAGGCTTAAGCCAAGATACGGACTATGCAGTCTGCAGACTAGAGGCTTGGCCCAGTTCCCGTAGATCTCGAAATCCTAAAAAGCAACTCATTTTATTAATGTCCCAGAATCTAATAAATCATTTGTTTTTAAAAATCCAATCTTAATGTTAAATCATATGGCTAAATCTTATATCTGAAGCCCATATCAATGGGAACTTTATGGGAATATAAAATCTAATCATTATTATGATTAGAATTATATTAAGTTATCTCTCGGCTTAAGCTGTAAATCTGACCAACACATAAACCTTCAGGTCTTCGAGCCAAAACAGAACAACTTCCTAACAACTAAATTGAAAATATATTGTTAAAATAATAAAAAACTTAAAATTTTAAAATTAATGTATGAAATGGTGTCGGTCGAAATCCCATATGCAATCATATGATTGCACCCACTCTTGCTAGAACGAAAAGGAAATTTTCCTAATCCTTTTTGGGTAAGGATTTTGGCCTTTTCGAAATTTTACTTTCCGGATTGAGGCTGCCAGCGATATAAAGCTTCTAGCTTTAAAATTTGGAATACTTAAATCCCAACACAATTTATTTTAATTAAATCTTTAAGATTCTTCAAGTTTTATATTTACGGGAATTTCTTAAAGTTGCTGGAGGAATCCACTGAGCTTTTATTTAAAATTCTCACTTTGAAAGAAAAATGCAATGAACTTATTAAGCTTTTTAAGCTTTAAAATAGAAAGTGTTTGATATTGACGCATTGAATCTTTAAGATTCCTTTATCTCAGAATTTAGTGAAATTTCTAAAATGTGTCTGGAAAAATTTACCCTATTATTATTATTTGGCCTATTATTTAACCCTAAATATAAATATATTTATTTAAAATTCGGTTAGTTTTTCAGAAAAATGTTTGAATTTAACTAATTTAACAAAAATAATTCTTTACTTTTATCTGAGGTTCTTTACAATTTCATTTTCTTCAACAATCTAAAGCACTTTCTTGTATCTAAGATTTTTCCAAAGTGTTTTATAATGCATCAAAAATTCTTATGAGGATATTTCGTAAGATATTTGTATAATTTTCCCCTGAAGTTAATTTCTTAACTCTAAACAAACGCCACTAAGTCGACTTTTGTTTTAAGACAATTGAACTAATAATATTAAAAAAAGAATAATAAAGAATTAAATTAAAAATAAATTAATATATTTATGGACAGCCTATTTGATTTTAAGTTATAAAACCTATAAAACCAATAAAATAAACTTCTCAAAGCGTATTACTTATTAAAAGTTATGAAATCCAGGAATTTTTTTTTAAATTATTAATTTTCGTACATTTTTTTCTACAAAAGCCTTATTTAAGTTTGTTCTTGGTTTTCTAAATACATAAAATCGCCTGAAAATTTTTATTAAAATTCTTTTATTTTTTGCTGTTCTGAAATCCAAATTTCCTTAGTTATCAACCGTAAGGGCCTTGACAGACCTGGGGATTAGCCGAGAGACGGCTTAGCGTAATTATGTTACAAATATTGGCCAAACTACATTTCCATCATTTTCCACTAAGTCGTCTCTCGGCTTAAGTCGTAAGTGTGTCTAGGGCATAAGTTATAAACAATTAGGATTTAAGAGGATTTAATCGCTTTCTTCTAACTATAAGTCTTCTAACTTAATAGTTTGGAGAAAGAAAGTTCTATTCTTTCTACTTTGTACAATGCCTTTGTACTCTTAATGATGCCAACATTTTGTTAAGAGAGCCCCTATTTCCCTCAAAGCATTTTTAAAAGAAAAAAAAAAACAAAAATTTGTAAAAATTGCAGCCTAAGGAAAGAAAAACTAAGTCCAGAGAATAGATTTACCGCAAAAAAATAGTTAAAGGGAATGATGCTATAAGAAAAGTGATTGGGAAGTAAGAGATCTTCCAAAGACAAATTGGACAGAAGGTTCCAGAAAGGTGGACGGAAAAGAGAGTGACAAAGGGGAGAGACTTCCTGAAGGACAGTTGGGACTCAGTGGTAGAGATTGTTGACAACTGGACGGTGAGTGAGGAGAGTGGCAGAGCGAGGGATTTCCTGCCGTTGGGATTGTGATGGTGCTCGCCGAGGATTTTCACCAGGAGCCCGTCCGGCTGAGGCCGCGATCCGAGTAGCTCTGCCATGTCAACACTTCCTGGGGGCCATTGGACATCCTTGGGATGTGTCCAGGCTCTCATCGTGACCTTGGCCATCCTGCTTCTGTCAGATCCAGGTAAGCCTTTCCTCAATTTTAATTTTTTCGAATATTCTTCCATCATTAAAAAAAAACAACATTGTAAGACATCGTGGCCTTAAACAGTGTATTTCCCTCGGTATTGATTAATCTCGTGCTGATTGAAGAAATTGGCTGAGAATTTGATGATATTCACACTATTGTTGGATCTTCTCTCTCTCTCTCCCGGGACGTTCAATTAAGTGTAGACAGAATGATATTAATGGGTTAAAACCAATATTGTCTTAGTCACACATTTTTATTATTGCTCTGACCTAAGTCGAGGTCTAATTATGCATTCAATTTCCACCAGCAACAGCAGAATGCCTCACATTTCTCTCTCTTCTCTACTCTACCTCTTCTTTTTTTTGATTTTTCGCGCGCGCATTTTCGCTTTTTTAGGCAAAAAAAAATTGAAAGAAAAAAATTTAGCTAGTGTGTTTTGAAAATTATTTAACATTCAAGGGGGAAATTCATTAAAAAATGATGCATTATTTAATATGATATTTTGAGACATGCCGTGCTAGCTGGTGTCCGAAAATTGCGAAATATGCGATAAAATTCCCTGGCATTAACATTGCAAAATGTGCGTTGATTGGCAGAAAAATCGGCAAATTGTCAAGCAATTTTTGTAAGTTCCATCCGGTCTTTTGGTGAAAATTTGTACTAGTAAGATTATTTACACTACAACCAGACTCTCTGGTTCTCCCTTCGTGGCACTTTTCTGGGTCAAACAGTGTGAGTCATGCAGCGTGGAAAAATTGTCGCATCAACACACAAAGGTCGTACGACAAGTGTCAAGGAATCGCCAATTTCTTCTCTTTAGTTTGTTCGTCCTCATTGACTTGCTAATCCTCTTTTGGTTTCTCTAACTATAATTCACTTGTCTTTTGCATTGTTTTTTTTTCGGACAATCTCACCTCATTCTATAGCCAATCATTGATTTTGGACGATACATTGTGGTCTATGCTTCGTCCGTTTTTTGGTAAATGTAAAACTCAAATACTATGAGTAATTGACGAAATCAGAGGGTTTAACAATGCACTGAATATTTTAGGTTTGAAATTCATTTGGTTACAACAATGTATTTCATATTGTCTAAAATTAAGTGGTCCTATCTTTAGATACTTATATCAATTGTTTATTATTTTAAAGCAAAAACATGTTTCTCTTTATGGATTTTTAAGGGATAAAACGGTATGGTATCTAAATTAGCATATTTATCGGTTAGGCAAAAAAAAATGCTTAGTAAATAAATTCAAAACGATCAGTAAAATATTTGCAAAATAGTTCACAATCGGTTTGAACTGAGAAAAACTGAAGAGTAATACAGCTGATTTTCGGATAAAAAACACTTATCGGTTCATAACTGAATCAGTACTAATTTATAACCGATTTGAATCGGTTAAGATTAGTTGGGAATTACAAGACTTTTCTAACGAGCCCAAACATGACCAATTTGGCTGTAAAATGGCTATTAGGAATGCCCTAACGGTGTTTTCGTATGTGGGCGAAATGTCCGCCTGAGTAACCTCTAAAACGTATGCAAAAACGAAAAAATACACAACGCATTTTCGAGCAATCCAAAGAAACATGATTTGAGAGGAGAAGGGAAGGAATGGGGGAAAATGAGGGGCATGTTAGTGTTCCTTGAGTCGACTAATGGGGGGTTCCCAAAAGGTCCTAAGTTTTTATCTCTAACCGTTTTGCCTCTACACGTGGTAACGGCCGGATAGACGACCATACAGCGTCACATCATTTATCAGAAATCGTCTGAAACATTTGACAAAATGGGAGATGGTAGATGTAAATTTTGGGGGGTGATTAAATCGAGGGATTGTATTTACTGACGTATTGCTTTGTTAATAGTTTTATTGTTTTTTTATATGCTTCCAAAAGCGTAAGCTCAAAAGCATTTATATACATAAATATATTAAAAAATATATATAAAAATATATAAAAAATAAATAAAAATAAACAAAATTAAAAATAGAAAGATGGTTTAGGAACTTTTTTATTTTTCTTTCCACAAAAATATTTCACTAGTTTTAGATAACAATTTAAAATTTCTATTTAATTTATTTTCGTGTTATGAAACTTAACTTTTACTGACCATTCATTCAATATTAAATTGTCATTCTGATCATTCAATATTAAATTGTTTTTTTTTTTAATTTTCTTTTAATTTAAATAATTATTGTTATTTTTTTTAATTTTAGCAATATTTATTTTATTTTTTGTTAAATTTGTATAAAATACATGGGAGATGATATTTAAAGAAAAAGAATAAGTTTACACGAAGACGGAGTTTCCGTGAACGAATTTTTAGAAACCGATCATGTAAATAATGAAGGTTTGCATAATCGTATAGCCTTTCAGATAAATTGTGCTCTATAATCGGTTGTAAAACACCCCTTAATTATTATGTATGTCCAAAATACTCTAAACAGGCCCATTCTTGTTTTATTAATTCTTCAAATATTTTTTTTTAAAAAGGGGTGGCGAAATGCTCGAACTTGTAACTTAGATCTTATACCCTAAAAAGTATCGAAAAAATATTTTCTTCTTCATATTCTATGTATTCTATAATAATGCAGTTGTTGGAAAGTTCTAGAAGACATAATGCAGAAGAAAATGTTTCTTTGGTAGCCTCACCTTATTGATATACATTATTGAAGTTTTTTTTAATCAATTTAATCCATTTGGGTTTTTGAGTTTATTAAGTTCGTATCTAATTTGAATCGGTTTATAATAATAATAATTCTGGCACAACATTCCATGAAGGAACAAGGCCTTCCCGCAAGGGGATTTCTAGACATGCATTATTATTTTTTCTTGCACGGAATGAGGTTGTCAGTCCCATGCCCGGGGAATCAAGTGCAGTGAAGCACACTGGACACTGGATGCAATCCGAACAACTTTAACGCCAGAAAAAATCCTGGTGACCTAAAGGCGATTCGAACCGGGGACACTTGCATCATAGAGCGAGTGCTCTACCACTTGACCCATTGAGTGCCTGTTTTATCTTATAGTAATAATTAAATAATTAAAGAAATATATAAATAAATAGGATTTATATATCTCTCAAAAGTTCACTCAAAATAGTTTATAACACATACAATCATACCGATTCATTACCGGTTTATAAGTGATTTGAATTGAACCGATTCAAACTTGTCAGAAATTACAAGACCTTTCCAATGAGCCCAAGTATGACCTCATTGTATTGAGAAATACGCTTTCTAGAACTTTTTAAATTTTTGCCTTTGAAAAACTGATATCAGGAATGATTTAACAGTATTCTCATATATGAACGAAATGTCTGCCTGGTCAATCTCTAAAATGTATCAAAAAAAAAAGGAAAAAATCGTTAAATGTAGTTTTGACCAACACAATTTTGGAGGGGAGGACGGTGTTGGGGGGAAAAATAAAGACTATGTTACTTACTTATCTTAACATCCCCTAAAGGTCACAACTTGATATCTCTAACTGTTTGGCCTCTGGAAATGGACAAGTGACATCATTTTTCAAAAATCATCCGATTTTATATAACTGGTCTCTCTTCTCGGTAGAGCTCGAGCAGTAAAATGCCCTTTAATTACTTTAATCCCATTTCATGAATCATAAAAAATTTAAATTTTTCTCTCATCACTATAAAATTGTAAAATTGTGCTATACTATGAAAATCCATTTCCGGAAAATATTCACAAGAGACCCCCTAAAAAAAATGAGGCTGAGTTTCAATATGACCATAAAATCCATATAAATTTTTAAGTAGTTCGATTTTCACGTTCCAATTGGCTGAACATCTCCTAAATCCAATACACCCCCCTCAAAAAAATTCACTGTTCATTTGAGCTGATGAGAATGAGGGGTTGGAATGATAGTCGTATTTTGTGGTTTCATCATTTCTCTTTTTTTTTTTGGGTGAAAAATGACGAGACAATAAGCAGAATGGTTTGTAAGATGACGGAAATGTAATTGAACGGGGTGGAGGGTATCTAGCCCATGGAATCGATCATGACGACTTCAATTGTCCTCTTTTTTGACGGTTTGTCGGATCCCAATTGAATCACGCAAGACCCTTCTCTATTCTTTCTTGACCTCACATCGAAAGGGGAAGAAGGAATGTTTCAGGAATGGAAGAACTTACAATTGCGTTTAGTAGATTTATGACGCTGACGAAATGTCTTGTTGGCTCCTCTGGGAATCAAATATATTGTACAATTAGATACTGACACTCTTCTGTACACAAGGGGAAGGTGAACAAATAGAATGGGCTCATTTTCAGAAATTCTCCTTCAGGGAAAGTTTATTTAACACTTGACGTAGTAATAAAATGAAAAGTCCTGATACTGTAAACCGTTTCAAATTGTGCATAAGTTGGTTGAAAACTTTAAGATGTTTTTCAAAATTAAGCGGTAAATCGTCCAAGGCTTTTCAAAATTCTCTAGCTCGTGACTTTAATGCTATACTTCAAAAGCACTTTCGCGTCGTTTACACTTTATCGCTTCAGAACCGATTTGAACCGATTCATAAGTAACTTAAAAATCACCCAAAATTGCTTAGGAATAAAACAATTGGGACCGAGTCAATCTCGTCAGAAATTCCAAGACCTTTTCAAAAAGCTAATTTATTATCTCCGTTAAAAAATCGTTGTTAGTAACGACTCAACAGTATTTTCGTATATAGACGAAATGTCCGCCTGATCTCTAAAACATATCCGAAAGGGGTAGCAAAGTGTCCTAGGCTTTGCGAAGTACTCGGAATAATGATTTAGATTCTATCTATCAAAAAAAGAAAAGAGCAGTGTTCTCGAGTTCAAGGATTTCGCACAAAGGTTCCAAGTGTCTATCTCTAACTGTTTTGCCTCTAGGCGTGGTAACGTCCGGACAGACAGACGGATCAGACGGACAAACAGTAAGACTTCATTTCTCAGAAATCGTATGAAACACGTAGATATGTTGAGAAAAGTAGTCCCCGGGGAGTGAAATATGGAAAATAAATTTTATCTAAAGCAAATAATGCTCCATAATTTTACAAAACTTATGTTTTAAGTTTTCAGTCTATAAAATTGTTAATGGTGTTCCCCTTCAGAACAAAAAAAAAACACAAAAAAGATAAATGACGACATGAGGACGAGAGGAGCATAGGAAAGCCATTTGAAAAATGAAATTTTACGAGTGAAAATCGCGAAAAAGATAATATTAAAATTTAATTACATTTGCAATCTCGAGCACTTTGCTTCAAGCTTTTACTCTGTCTCCCCATTACCAAGCTCCTCATCCACGAAATGGCAATAATTGTGGAGTTTTGCAATGTCTGGATGAGACTAAAAGAATTCCCTCACTCCTCTCAAATATCTTCCGCGTCACGATAGGTCTTTTGAATGCTAATTCGCTCAGCTTTTCTATTCAGTTTTGCACACACTCTGAAAAGGTTTCCAACCACAAGAATTATCCCACAAAAAAAAGTGGGAAGGGTGATTCCTTTTCAGACACGAACGAAGGGGTTAATGGGATTTTGAGTTGCAAATAAGAATGAAAAAAAAAACAGTGAACACCAGAACCCACAGCTCTTCCAACTTTTCAAAAACTCTGGAGGAAAAACCACCAAGTTGAGAGGAAAATTCCAAAATTTCTACTAAACATTTTCACCAAACTGAAATTGTGGCCGCAGAAAGAGGAAGCACAGTGAAAAAGAGCATATTTTATGGATTTAATGAACGAAACATGCGCATAACTTAAATTATTCTTTTATACACATAACATTCTTTTTTTTTTCATTCAGCCCCAACATTTTTAGTTTGCCAGCAAAGTTTTTCGTTTTTATATTTCTTAATCAATATTTTTACTCGTGGGGTGATTTTTTTTCTTTGCTTCTTCAAATGAAGGAAAATATTGCCTACAATTTATTCTATTGCCTTCTGCAATTCACATTTTATTTCTGCTTGCGAATTCGTAGAAAGGAATTTTCTTCAAATCACGATTAAACCACAAATTCTCAAGTATTTTTTGTGGGTGCTTTTATATATATTTTGTTCCACAGAATTTATTTCGATCAATTAGCTGAGAAATATTAAAGTTTTTGTAGGAAAACATTGAAGTAGAATAACATTTTGCTAAAACAAAAGAACTCCAGAAATAATCTAATAGTGTATATCTAAGAACTGCAAAAATGTTTTTGACAAGTTTACATTAATAATTTTAGATTCATTTAAAAAACTTCAATTCTCATGAATGAATGCTAAGGTGGTGAAATCCTTTGTGCCAGTACCCCTCTTAAAGCCAACAAGATTAATAAGGTATATTTTATTCGTATTGTAGTTTGTTTGACAGTTGTCAAATGACGAATTTTTGAAAAAAAAACTGATTTATTTTTGCAAAGTATTACAAACGGACAAATTAAAATAAGAGAATCATGGCCAAAGAAGTTCCCGTCCATTTCGGGAATTTAATAGTTTAAATTTAAATAGTAAAACGTGTGTTATGTGTTGCAAGTGTACCAGGTTCGAATCTGTTATAAGTCGTTAAAAAAAATTCTGGCATGAAAGACATTCAAATTGTATTCAGTCAGCTTCACTGCATCTAATTTAGGCATGACCGTATCAACATCTTCCTTACATAGGGTAACTGTCTCAAATTTCGACCAGCTTGCAATTTCGGCCATTTATTTTTTCCCTCAAATTTCCATGAATTTTAAGTTTTTGAATTTAAAGATTATACAATGCAAAAAAAAACCAAAAATGTTGCTACGACGAACGCGATTATGTGAAAAAAGACTTTGGAATATTTTCGAAAGGGCAAGTGACTGAGAATCAAGGTGGTCGAAATATTACCTAAAGCTATGTTTTTATTATTATTTATTTTAAAATGTATTACAAATGATTTTGGAGAAAATAAGGACGATAAACTATCTACAAAGTTCCATGTAAAACTACATATTACCTTTCAAACCTAAAACTTTGGCACTTGCATGCAGCTATGCCGAAATTTGGTACTGGTACCCTAAAATGCAAAATAATATCATTAAAATATTTGTTTAGAAATGTTATTTGCTAGAATTGTTATGATCTTTGGGATGTTGTACCTCATATTATTATTATTATACTTTTTAAATTAATCTCATGCTAATTCATTTTAACATAACCACAAAATTTTCTAAATTAAATTTTCAAATATGAAAATCCTTAATACACATTCTGTAAAGTATAGCCATGTGGAAAATCCGCAAAATACTCCCATTGTAGTCCCAAGAAGATATTTGTTCATGAGGAAATATTGTCGTAAAATTTGCTCTAGGGATTTTTAATAAATCCTATAAATCCTCTGCCAGGAATATAAATCATTTGAGTGAGTCACCCACTTGGGACACACTCTAAGCCACATTCCACAAAAGGCATCTCCTGAGAATGCCTTTAAAGAACAGAGAATTGTGGATTTAGACTTTTGCATGAATGAAAATGTCCCTTCTCGTTTCTGTGTGTTGGACGAAAATGTGATTTCGTCCATTTCTCAATAAAGTTAATTAGCACGAAGCATGGAAAATTGTAAGTGAAGCTTTGGGTGTGATTTTCATTCAATGAGGGTGGACTCTTTAAGCCCTCTTTAGACACAATTTATGATAAATTGGTGGGAGACTCATGAATGGGTGCCCTATAAGAAAAATCCGGCGCGATCCAATGGAAATTCCATTGGTAACAGAATGGAATGTTCCATGCGTCCACTTGGTGAAATCCACCCTTTATCCCCCTGGATTCCCCTGTAGAAGTACATTGTAATTTTGCATTGGCGCGTCACGCAATTTCCATGGGAATCTACCAGCCTCGGTGGTGGTGTTATCCAGTGGAAATCCATGGGCATTCCCGTTGAAATTCTAAAGCTGCCGCATGGTAATTTCCACTGGTACTCTATGGGAAATCCATGAGTACTCTCGGAAAATTGGCCGGTATTTTCCCATGGGACACCAAGGGAATTCCTGTGGTAAGTTCCGTACCTGGGAGGGGTAATTTCCACTGGTACTCCACTGGCACTCCATGGGTGATCTCGGAAAACCGGCCGGTGTTTTCCCATGGGATACCAATGGCAACCCAGTGGTAACTGCTTTACCTGGGCGGGGTAATTTCCACTGGTACTCCACTGGCACTCCATGGGTGATCTCGGAAAACCGGCCGGTGTTTTCCCATGGGATACCAATGGCAACCCAGTGGTAACTGCTTTACCTGGGCGGGGTAATTTCCACTGGTACTCTACTGGCACTCCATGGGTGATCTCGGAAAACCAGCCGGTATTTTCGCATGGGATACCAATGGAATCCACATGGTAAGAGCTGTACCATGTCATTCCACTGGCAGACCATTGCGTTGGCAATTCATGGATGTTAAGAAATGTTTCCTCTTGATGACTTGGTGCTGGAAGAGAGCGATGGCGATGCAACAGAAGATCCTCTTTTAGCACTATACTCTTCGAATGCGGCGAAAGTATTGTCATATCGATGATACTAAGAATCTCTTGGAGTTGACATGTCAATTCTATGCGACCTTCTTTTTTTTATGCCTAATGAAATATCTCCATTCTATTAAAGAATATACTTTTCTGTAAGCGTTCAGGCAATTTTTGTACTTCAGATTATCGTTCAAGCTTGAGACTAAAGTAATAACACTGGTCATATATAGCAGAGAACATTTTATTTCATGTATTAACTTCACTTTTTTAATAAAATTAAAAAAAAAAATAATACATTTAATTTTAAAAAAAAATCTAATTAAACTTCAAATTAATTTAATGTTCAGATACATATATAAAAAATATTGACGTGATTGAAAAAATATTTACATTATAATGAATTACAAAAGAAGCAGGAATCGTTGATCACCTAGAAAGAAAAGTTGAAAAAAAGTAACCGTTACTAGCCACTCATCCAAATTTTCATGAGCATGACTTGATTTTTAGAGATAGGTATGCCTAGCTAATTTACGTAAATAAATGTGCACGCTGAAATTCCCCATTGACTAATAATAAATAATGCTGGCGCGACATTCCATGAAGGAACTGGGCCTTCCCGCAAGGAGATTTCTAGACATGCTATATTATTTTTTCTTGTACGGGATGAGGTTGCCAGTTCCATGCCCCGTGGAGTCAAGTGCAGTGAAGCTCACTGGATGCAATCCGAACACCTTTAACGCCAGAAAACTTCCTGGTGACCTAAAGGGGATTCGAAACCGGGACACTTGCATCATAGAGCGAGTGCTCTACCACTTGACCCATTGAGTGCCAAATATTCCATTGAATAATGGCTCTGAAAAATTACCCACAGCATATAAAAAATACAAATATTTACGGAAATATAATTTTATTGGGATTTCTCTGAAATTTTGGTTCTTTTTTAGACCAATGGCTTCTCGCCGCATTTTTTTTTAATATTCCCTTCATTAAGGAGTTGACGACAAAGCCCTTTCCACGATAATGGATCGTTTTCTTCCACTTCCTCGCAAAATCCGCCGAATTTTCGGCTGTCTGGCCTGCTTCCTGAGATTTGTCTTCAAAATTACCCAGTATTTCTCAATCTTCCGGACTGCAGGACAGGTTAAACATCTTTCCCACAGCCTTAGAATTGGAATCCTTTGAAAAGATGATCGTTGTGTTTCCGGGACCTTGTTTTAGTACGTTGATGATGTTTGCCGGTTCGATGGGGAACAGCCTAAGTTTTATAGGTTATGAAACCATTCCTCTTTTTGTTTTTATAGACCAAGCTCCATAAAAAAAGAATAATGCTGGGACCCACCTCTTTCCATCTGCAAAGCTTCTCAAAACACATTCATATGTTGTCTAATGATGAATATGAAAATAAATATGGCCTATACAACGAGTGATTCGGGATTTTCTGCCGTCTTGCCCGATGAGGTCGGTCTTGAAGTCGGTGGCAGCCGCAGATGTTTTAAGAGAAAATAAATCTATCTATCTATCTATAAAAAAGGTATATATTAAAGAGTAAAAGAGTATTTAGTAGAGTAAAATAGGAAAAAGGATACTTACTAAAAAAAAATCAAAATGTTCACTTAATTTCACTTCGAAAGTACAAATCGACAGGTCCGGAGGCGTCGATAAGCTAGTGGCGAGAATTATCGACACTAGCGACAAAAATGCAAGTTATTATCTCGATTGTCCATAAATGGACATTCGACAATAGCGATGGATCGCAATGAGACAGTTATCATTTCACCTGATTAATAAATTATCTTGAAATGACATCGACGAAAAAAAACGAAGTCCGAATCCTCCTGAATTTGACTGCATATCATACGAATCGAAAATTCATCGTGCACACGCTACTTTAATTTACTACAATAGTGCTATTGTATGTTTTTTTTATAATTTGGTAGACTACAAATTATTAAAGACACTCACCTTACACAGCTTACGATTTAGACGATAGATAGATGTATGAGTAGATTCAGACGATTTCAAATCTCGCTGAGTATATGGCCCAGGTACTGCTGAAGTGTTCTTTGGTAATGGAATTGCTGGCGTTGCCTTCTTACGCTTTCTGCATGGCCTATTGCTGTCTTTGATTTGACCGACTATTTTGGCACAGGACTTCATCGCCTTATCGTGTATAATATGGTCTATAAAATATGAAAAGCTTATTTATTTTATTTGTTTATACAAATAATACAAATCCATTTCTATACAAGGAGCCCACATTGCTCAGGGCTTCTCTCCTATTTCTTCCAGAAAATCGTAGATATTGTATAGGATTTCCTTGATCATTTTATTGAACGTACCCAAAATACTAACGCTGATCAGATTATTCTTCATACTTTCACAAGGAAATCCCCTAAATTCTTAGGATTGTGTTGTAAATTTTCAGAAATACCCAAGATAAAAGTGTTTGTTGTAAGATTTACCAGAGAAGGGAAGCAGTATGAGCCTCCTTATCAACATGGGTGTCTATAATATATTTAACAAAATATACAAGAAAATCCCAAAAATCTCACGTTTTCTGCGGAAGCGCAGTAAAAATCTTCTGAACAATAAAATAAAATTAAAAAAAGAGAATATTTTACAAAATATATAAGAAAAATCTAAGAAAATCTTTGCATTTTTGGAGGAAGTAGGTAAAATCTCTTGTTCATTATAGCTTTCTTGGGTATTTTCAACAAAATATACAAGAAAAAATTTTGCATGACTTTCCGGAAAGCGAATAAACAGCAATAAAATGGATTTTATGTGCTGTTGAATTGTGAATATATAAGAAAAATCGGCGCGATCCAATGGAAATTCCACTGGTAACAGAGTGGAATTATCCACGTGTCCACTTGGTGAATTCCACCCTTAATCCCCTTGGATTCCACTGGTGAAGTATATTGTAATTTTGTATTGACGCGTCACGCAGTTTCCATGGGTATCTACCAGCCTCGGTGGCGGTATTACCCACTGGATATTCAAATATCTCAACTAATTTGGAAAATATTCAAGAAAAACTTGTGACTCAAAGTTGATTTGACGGTATTTTCTTTTCTAAATGGCGTCTTACCTTGTCAACACAAAGAATGAGACGGAGAAGATGATTTTTTTGTGTTTCGCGCACTAAATTTCTTTATTTCGCATTGAAAACCGTGTCACTTTATTTAACTAGTTCTATTGTTCATCCCGCACACTTTTGTCACTGGTTTTTCAAAGTTTTAATTGTATTTTTTTCACAAATAACTGCACAAGAACCAATTCACCACGACTTCCAGAAAAATCCGTGAGCAATGCGCGTGCGCTGAAATGGCGTTATTTACTCATCGAACGCATCATCGACTCGTCGATTACATTTGAAATACAGAGACCGTTGTGATAAATTCTTTCGATTAATATTAAAATAGACATATCGCAGAGTGAAATCTTTTTTTTTTTTAATAAAATAGAACACTGGAACTTTCCATGGTGCTCCACACAAATTCTTCTGGAATTTTCCACCTGGAAGTAGGAATTCACCACTTTGAAGTTTCTATGGGAAAACCTTCGGAGTGCCCATGGTGATTTCCATCCATCACCAGGGAAAATTTCACTGTTGTTTCACTCATATAACCGTGGTGAGAAACCACCGGATTACCAGTGGATATTACCATGTGTATGAGTGTATATAACCGTGGGAGAACCAAGGGTCTTCCACTGGATGTTTACACTGGAATATTCCACTGGTACTCCACATGAATTCCTTTGGGATTTTCCATCTGAAAGATGGAATTTTCCACCTGGAACTTTCTACGGGAAAACCCTTGGACTACCCATGGTGATATCCACTCATCACCCTGGAAATTTCCACTGTCATTCCACTCATATAACCATGGTGGAAAACCAGAGGATTACCAGTGGAAATTTCCGGGGGTATCACTGAAAAATCCCTTGGGAAACCCCATGGACTACCACTGGATATTGCTGCTGGAAATTTCCACTGGTATTCCGCACGGATTCCATGGGAGTCTACCCGTGGTATATCTCAAAGGGAAAACCACTGGATTAACCCTGGTGTTTTCCACCCATATAAAGGGAAATTTCCGTCCTTATTCCATGCGGAACACCAGGGGTAAGAATCCAGGTGGAAAGCTAAGGGATCTCCAGTGGTTATTTCCATGGGCACTCATGGAAATATCCGGTCTGTCATCCGTGGCTGGATCCATTTCTTATAGGGTGATTGACCAGAAATGTCACTGGCATACATATCACTCATGAGAGAGAGAGAGGTTGAGGATAATCGTATCATAGGCACTGTCACAAATCAATGAACAAGCCGGATGAATGCTCAAGCTCACCCTTGAGCGATAAATCACATGAATGGACACCTGGAGCCATTGGTAGGGGGTATTTATGTGAAAAATTAATTTTCACCAGAGATAAATTGTTCTGGGACACAATTTCCATAAAACACTCCCCATTTTGTTAAAATGGAAGTTGATCTATGTGAAAGATAAGTTTACCACCCTATAAGTTCTAGCATTCTATTGTTGCATGTAGACGCAATAAGATATGGGTTAGATAAAACAAAAATTTGAATTTTCGCGCCACTTCACTTTGACAGTAGATTAAATACATTTGATTTTGACAGATAACATGAAAAAAATCTGTGCAAAACACAAGAGTAAGTTTCAGTCAGTTTTTAAATCTGCAGTATATGCTTTCTTTTACATTTTCATAGTGATTTTCACATATAATATGTATAAAGAAATTGCAAAACATAAAGGATTGTAAAAAAAATAAATAGATTGTTTCCCAATATTAGAGAGATAAAATTAACGTTGAGTTTAATTAAATGCATCAGCACATTGGCAGATGAAAAATTCCATTTTTGATAGAATTTTGGCTTTTCTAGGGATCTTCATATTGGGAGCAATTTTCATCCAAAGTTGCTTTTTTGTAGAGAAATTAGATAGGTCGAAACATAGGTCGAAACGTCAACATTCTGTTCAAATTGCTATTTTTGAAGAAATTACTTCCAGTGGGTAGAGGCCTTAAGGTCTTAAATATATAGTTCGCTGTACTTTGACAGCTATTTAAATGTCATCTTGACAGATGACAATTGCAGAGTAGAATTTTGTTTTATGAAAAATCTAGAATTTGTCATGGAGTTTATCGATAATATATCGATAATTCAGTAGGAAGTGTGCAATTGAGTGTCTTATGTGTAATATCTATTTTTACACATGAAAATTCACTAATACAAGTAGAGGATGAGAGGATTATTCTATTGATTTTGGGTGAATGCCAAAAATCCATTTCAATCGACTCTTTTTCATTTTTCCTGCCCCATACACTCAATTTTCCGCACAACACTTCACACTTTTCATGCAGCCATCGGTGCCTTCTCGAATTGATTTTTAATTTTAACACACTTCACCCGACTTGACGAGTCTCGATGGATGGAGGAAATGTACGCAAGATTAATTGCTGGACAAACAGCATTTAGCACAAGAGAGTGCATGTGACACAATTTAAATGTTGTGTGCATCTGACATACTTTGGGTGGCCAAACACTATACCCAGTATATCAATTATTTACTGTCAAATGAAGGAGGGTTACCCAAAATTACCGCCCACGAATACCTTTTCCAATAATTTCCAGTGACTGGCAATTTGGAGGGTTCACACTCTCTCTCATACTGCAACATTCCCCAACATTACAACTCGCCAATGACCCAGAAACACGGAAAATGCTCCCCAGATTCCCGCAGCACTTACCCATTTGTCTTGCTTTCGTGGCGCGATGGTAGAGGGTTATTGCAATAAAATTGCCCATATTTTGCCAAAAGAAACATCTTTGGAGGATGCTATTAAAATGAATTTATAATAACTTGGAGCTTTGAATGGATTTTCCCATAAGATTCGGGAGCAATATTGATTTATGTTGGAAAACTCAGTTTGAAATAATAGTTTTTTAAGGGAAATAAATTTGTATAGTAGATATTGTAATTTAGCAATGTGACATCTGTCGAAAATGTGAGTACTATTTTTGTTTTGAACTGAGAGGCTTCTGATCAGTTTCATTAGAAAGATTTTCGATGTTTTCGAACTTTTGAATTAAAAAAAAGTCAGAATTAAAACTATCAGACTACACTGAGAAAAAAATGGGGGTGCGATTAACATTTTTTCCTCAGAACTGTAGCATATTTTAGGTGTAAAAGTATATCAACATTTTTTAATGTTAATTTTACACTTTTTTAAGGGTAAAATTAACATGAAAAAAGGTAACTGTAACCCCTAATACACCGAATAAGGGTAATATTTACACCGATTTTGAATCAATACTGCACGATAAAATTAACATTTCCGGAATGTTATTTTAACTTTTCGGATTTCTCTCAGTGTATAAAACAAATCGTTTTTGTTTTTTTTTTACGGAACTAAGGCGGCGATGGACAAACACAAGATGGCTTAAAAGAAGTAGAAGGTTAATATTTATATTAATTTAATTTTTCAAATTTCAATTGATAAGGTTTTTTTTTACCAAGTATTGAGAATTTATTAACAAATTTAAAAAAAAAAAGAAAAAACGATTTCCTAGTCGTCAGAAATTTTAAAGAAAATTTCTGCAAAATAGGGTAAAGTGATACAAGTTGGACATAGTGTTACAAGTTGGACAATTCGCCGGTACAAGTTGGACAATTCGCCGGTGCAAGTTGGACAGGGATTTTTTCTTGATAAATACAGTACTAAATTTTTTTAAGCACAAGGAACCAAATTATAAAACTAAAACATTCAAAATATACAAATAAAAATGAAGTACTAAATTTATCAAGAAAAAAGCCCTGTCCAACTTGTACCATCACTAAGAGAAATCCGAAAAAGTTAAAATGGTATTCCGGAACTGTTAATTTTACCCTGCAGTATTGATCCAAAATAGATGTAAATATTACCCGTTTTAGGTTTATTAGGGGTTAAAGTTACCCTTTTCATGTTAATTTTACCCTTAAAAAAGGTGTAAAATTAACATTAAAAAATGTTGATATAGTTTTACACCTAAAAAGTGTTAAAGTTATGAAGAAAAAATGTTAATCGCACCCCCGTTTTTTCTCAGTGATTGTCCAAATTGTACCATGGTCCAACTTGTATCACTTTACCCTACATAAAGTTTTTCGAATCTTTTTCGAGTGAAAGAAATTTGAATGGATTTTCGGTTTTGGAATGTGTTTGTTCGTTTATTCTTCTTCAACAGTAATAGATTACAGATTACATCTTCTACACTGAGAGAAATCCGAAAAAGTTAAAATAACATTCCGGAAATGTTAATTTTACCCTGCAGTATTGATCCAAAATCGGTGTAAATATTACCCTTTTTAGGTGTATTGCGGGTTAAAGTTACCCTTTTTCATGTTAATTTTACCCCTAAAAAGGTGTAAAATTAACATTAAAAAATGTTGATATATTTTTACACCTAAAAAGTGTTAAAGTTATGAGGAAAAAAAGTTAATGGCACCCTCTTTTTTTTTCTCAGTGTAGTCCTCAGTGACCTTTAATAATAATAATATTTTTAATATATTTTATGGAGGAACAGGGACTTTTCGCAAGGGGCGCAAGGGGAGTTTGAAACATGCAGTATCACGTTTTTTTTTACATAGATGGTTTTACCAGTCCCATGTCTTATGGAATCAAGTGCAGTGAAACTCACTGGTTTCAATTCAAACAAACACTTTGAATACCAGAAAAAAAAATCCTTCTGCCTTAATGGGGATTCGAACCTTGGAAACTTTCATGATAAATCGAAAACTTTCATCAAAAAACGAATACTTTACCACTTGATTCATTGAGTAGTGGGAAAGTTGTGAGTATCATTACAACTCAATCTCCGAATCAAACTTTCATTTACGATGAAATTAGCATCAACAGCAGCTTGTATAGGATATGCGATATGATTTTGGATATAGTAAGGCACTTGCAGAAGGTATTCAGAAGTATTCAGAAAAAAAAATTGGATTTTGTCAAGAGACTGATTAGGGTTTTATCACATGTGAAAATGTCTTTATTCGAAATATTCAGTAGCTTGTACTGGGCGGGACTCGAACTCACAACTGTGAAAATCGAGTCAGAGATTTTATCCGCCCAATACCCAACGGTCTTGCCTATTGCGCTACCGAGATCTCACCACTAGTCGTGAAGAATGGGAATACAGAAGAAGAATTTTTATGTATTCAACAATAGTACCTACTGCTAAATCGGCTAAACCCGATCAAACTGGAAATATGCTATTGATGCGACGTTCGAAACAGGTAACTCTAGACTGTACATCCAGCACACTATTCACGCGTAGCCCTGAAAGTCTGACCCCGAGTTTTAGCGCAATTTTAAATCGGATTTGGGCTGCTTTCAGAACTGGTTAAAATCGGTTACGAATCAGAACTCCGCGAATAGTCCCATGAAATGGTATACTAGCGTGATGAACAGTAGGTTCATCTTCTTGAGAGATCTGTCGAATCGACACTATTCACACTAAGGGAAGAGGATCGGAATGTTAAGAGATATACTCCATATTTAATTGAAAATACAATCCTCAAAACACTATTTGATATTTTTATGTATGCTAATTGGTATATTAGTGATCCCTTTAACTATATCTGCGCATTTGAATTTTTAATTTTTATAATAAATTAATAAAAAATATGTGTAATTGCAAACTTGCACTCTGTACCTCGGATCGTCACGAATTTAATCTGGTGTCTCACGGAAAATTGGTTTTGTGAATTAAATTTGAGCTAATGCAGTGCATTTTTGTGAGAGTTAAACGCTAAAAAGCAGCTAATAATTTTTAAAAATTTATTTGATTTGGAGCAATAATGCGGTATTAACCTGACGATCCGAGGAACACTGCCGATCGCTGGTGCTCTTCCCTTATACACTATTTCGGATATCGAATTTTTGATTTCCACCTGATTTCAATATGACTTAGATGTTGTGTTATAGACTAGACGTATTCTTAGCTGTTTACGCAGCATTTAATGTGTACGTGAATGATGTAAGTTTCTGGGGACAAGTCATCACTAAGCTAAATTCTTGTGGAATAGTTAAAAGTGTCTTTTGCATGGAGAAGGGGTCTTTTGCTGATTATCGACCTTGCCCTCTTCTTGTGGAATGTCTTGTGAGTGATCCTCCCCACCACCCCGCCGATGTTAATTCTCTAATAATGCAAAAATGCGAATATGCTCGGCATTCCAGAGTGTGTGATGATGTTTGCCCACAAAAGTCAGAAAAGGAGTTGAGGAGTGAGAGATGTTTGCTGCGAAAAGAAGGTGGATGAGCAGCCAGGCATTGTTCTTGTCAGTCTCATCAAATGTGACTTTTTCACACAATGCCAACAAACCATGTGGAGCCACGGGAGAGACTATCTTTCCGAGACGTTTGGATGTACGAGATGCGGTGTATTTAGTTAGGCGCAGAAATGGGGGAGAGAGACGAGAACGTGAAATTGCACTAATCGCAAAAGGCATGAATTGACTCTCGAAGAAAAATTTTTCTTCTGGAACCTTGGAAGATGCCACACTTAAATGCCCCATGAAATGAAGAAAGGAAGGAAGACAAAAGAATCCCCACAAGAGAGATGAAGAAAAAAATCTTTAAATTCCACATTCCAGAGCGCGGCTCCATTGGAATCAGCGCTTTTTTTTCTCTCGCGCGATCTTCTAAAAGGGCCTCCCCACTTCTTTTCCTTTTTCTGCATTTGTATTTTTACCTCTTTCGTGTGTATATTGCATTTTGTGTCTATACAAATATTTTTCGTTATATATTTTCTCTTATAAACCATCATATTTATTAGCATTATACTTTTTATGTCAGAGAGCATTCCCCCAGCCCCCCATCTTAATAGTTAAACAATAGGAAGGTTGGAGATAATACCGTCAATCTAATTAACATTACTATGTTCCATCATAAGAGATACTTTTTCTGCTTTAGATTTCTTCAAATGAAAAGAAAGAAAAATAACATGAATCCCCATTAGAAGCATGTATAAAACCATTTCGTTTTTGACTGTTTTTTTTTCTAAAATAATTTTCTGATTCTTAAATTCTTTGCAAATTTTTCTCCATCGCACTGATCAAATCTCGCCAAAAGCAGTGGCGGAGAAATTACCTCCTAAATATACGCATGGCACTATAAGCTAATGCGTTTCCAGAGTGAAATGGTTTCTGATATTTGTGCTAATTGCGTGAATAATTGTGGGAAAAAGTCCATCAAAGAGGTATTTTTCGAAATATTTATCCAAGATGTGGACGCGTTTTTATAGACAATTCACCTTCATTTTGACTTATTGTATTAAATAAGAGTGAGAGAAAAACATGAGATTCTTTAAAGTTCCTTCCCCTCGTCTCATGAAAAACTCTTTCATATTTTTCTCTACTTTTATTATTCAAACGGCATTTCTTGATGGACTTTGAGGGAATTTCGAGAATTTCGAGGGTTAGCTATACGGAGTTTACATTTATAATCTTAAATTCAAATAAACTAATTTTTCAATTGCATAAACAAATTTAATATTCCAAATACCATAGTCTGTGAGAAACTCCTTGTTGTAATGATACTGAATGGAAAAAGAGATTAGACTAGAGAAACCACTTTTAGCCAAATTAGCATAACTTTGTGCAACGTATGAAATATTGGAAATGGGGTAGCAAAGCGTCTCAGCTTTGCGGAATGCTCGAACTCGTGATTTAGACTTGAAGTACTTTCACATAATTATTTACTGTTTACCGGTTCATAATCAGTTTATTGAACAAACTGAAATACCCAAAAAATCTCCCAAAATAGCTTATTTTTATTTTTATCACAAAATTTATTACAAAATTGATTTTGTGATAAAAGCTACTTATCGACTATGAATCGTTTTATTACCGGTTCATAATCGATTGAAACTAGTTCAGTTTTCTCAGAAATTCCAAGACCGTTCCAACGAGCCCAAACATGATCACGTTCAGTTGATAAATGCATTCTCTAGAGCCTTTTTTAACCTTTGACTTTGAAAAACAGTTATTAGGAATGATTCAATGGTATTTTCGTAAATAGACGAAATGTCGTCTAGGAAACCTCTAAAATAAATTCAAATGAAAAAATCGCATGACGCGTTATCGAGCAAACAATTTGGGACATGTTAATGATCCTTGAATTTACCTATGAGGGGTCCCCCGAAGGTCTCAAGTCTCTATCTCTAACCGTTTGGCCTCTAGAGCTGGCGACAGCCGGACGGATCAGATGGATAGACGGACAACTAGCATGACATCATTTCTCAGAAATCGTTTAAAACACGAAGATGTGTTGAGAAAAATGGACTCTGGGACTTTCTTTGTGGAGTTCGAGTAGTAAAATGGGTGGCAAAGAATTCCCAAGTGGAAACTTTCGAACTTGTAAAGTAGATTCTACTTTCTTAAAGTTGCTATGTGGTTCAATACATAGGGAAAAAATCATTTAGATGCAAAGATCGACTTAAGGGGGGAGGATTTCTGAAGACCCCATGTGACTATCTTTGACCGTTTGGTTTATGATTCTGATAACGACCAAGTAGACTGACACAATGATAGCATGACGTCAGTTTTAAAACTGACGTCGGCAGAATATGTCAATGGTTTATTGCGAATTAGAAGATGGAAATTTCGAAGCTTTTGCGGTATCTAAAATTCGATATTAACTTCATTCACAGTTGGTGTTTAAAAATTCTGAGATAGGTTTCTAAACTAAAGTCAAAGAAAAGATATTCTATTTGTCGTTTCGCCCTCATGGTGGTCGATGAATTTTCCTGTTTGAATTTTTAAGGTCTCCAGCATCAAAATGTATCTTTTTTTCTTGATTTTTTGTTGTTTGTGGGGAAAATTCAAGCAATAAGGCACATTTCCTTATAATTTTCCTCAAAATCATTTCATAAATTTTTCACAACTTCTGCGAAAATTCGGAACTAAGGTAATCTTCGAACATCAACTAATTTTTGTGCAAGTAGAATACAATCTACTTTTTATCCAAGACATTATCAAAGAATAAAAGCCAAGCTGTGAATGGGAAGATTATGGAGTTTGGATAATAAAAGCGTATTTAGTCAAACATGCTATTATTTTCAAAATCCAGGAGGTGGTTATTTCCGTTACTTATCCTCTAATTTATGACCGGTAGTATTTCTGTAATGTTTTTTTTTTAATGGTGTATAAAATTGATTATGTTTAATGTATACTAACGATTATAAAATATGTGGTTTTAGCAAAAAGGGCGGAAAGGGGTGTATCCACCCCCTCTGTGAATACTCAAAATATACTTTAAATATCCAATAACGATATTATTATTCAAGACGCCGAAACCACAATCGGCTTAGAGGTCGAAAAAAAAGAGCCTAAAAAGTTGATCCACCTCTTTATTAGGGTGGGTATAACTTTTCGTGAGAATCGTTCCACATTGCATTTAGCTTTCAAATAAATAAGAGCCCTATGTAGAGAAAGAATAATTCACAAGAGAAATTTAAGCACATCTTTCTCCCTAGGAGACACTAAACAGATTAAATGGGGAATTGTCTTGAAAGCATCTGCATTTGAAGTAACTTCCAATAAATTATGTCATTTTCCGCACATCAACTGCACTTTCTCTGCGGGACTTTGTGTCTCTAAGGTTCTGAAAATGCATCTTAAGAGGACTTTTGTTTTATATCAATTTTAAAGCTGAAATAACAATTAAGAGATAAATTTTTTGATTAGGTTCATACACACACACACCAGAAAAAAAATCCTCATTATTTTAAAGGGGGCTATAATTCATCCAAATTGGTTTATTTCTCGCTTCATGACATTATACAGCAAATTATAAATTCATTAATTACACCGAATGCCTTCTCATGAGCATGAAAATCTGGTCAGTGAATTAAATTTAGAGGCCATTCTCTCACATTAAACCGATAGGGTATGTCGCCTGCAGATATTGCGAAAGGAACACCCCTTCCATGTCACTTGTTTGCACACAATTTGCACTCACACCCCTCATGCAGCATCACCCTCAAATATGACCATAACCCACACAATTAAAACACTCCAACACTGGGATAGACGGGAAGAAAATTTAAGGGGAAAGTTAATGTAAGACATTTTTTCCAAGTAAATTCATTTCAATTATACTTTTCTTATAGGGAGATATTGCATCAGATTGTATTGATTTGGTTCAATTGAATGGAAAGGAAGGCCAATATAATTGTTTTCCTCGGAAATTGCAAGTAAAGTCTGCTGATTGGTTGGTGTAATGTTTATGGATGACTTTCCACTCTTCTAAATTTTCTTTTGAATTCGTTGAATCATCTTAATTTGTAAGTGATCTTCACTTTAGCAATTTGCATTCATAAATAATTGAGACCTTTAAGAGGGTATGCACTTATCAACAGAAAAAAAGGTCATATTTGGAGGGTGCATTGAGAGATTGATGTTTATTTTTAAATATTTATTGAATACTTGTCGTATTTTCGTGTTCACTTTCATGTGAAGCCACCCCCTATGTTTCCCATCCTAACGTGTAGGGTTGTGTACATGGATATATGATAAATAAATAAAAAATGAATTTGTCACTGGCGAGTTATTGACCTGGCTCATAGTCTATCCTTGTGACACAAACACGCTGTTTCTTCAAACATTCGCATTAACTGAAAAATTTATAAAGTGACAAAAAAGACCAGCAACCCCCTTGAGATATTCGTGGGGTGTCATTTCTATATTCTCCCGGTATTAATAATTTATTTATGTTCCTAGAATAAACACTTAATAAAAATAGGCGAGATGTAAATGTGTAGAGGCAAAAAAAAAGCATTTTTCGATGGGGAACGACGAGACTTCCTCAAAAGTGCCTCTTCTCGTGGAAAATGCAGGAAGAAAAAAAAACGACCTCCTCAAGTGAGATTAATATCCCTCGGGAGTTTCCCAAAGAGTGGGAAAGTGATGAATTTTTCCGCAACAGAAGCACCATGAAACATATACCCAACGCTACATATTTTTCTCCATAAAGTTTCACGGTACTTTTCACACCCCAAACAATAATGCGACAAATGAGAAAAGAATGAAATTGCATAGAGGCACTTTCATCCTTCGCATTGAATATTTGTCGGTGCCATCACGTAGAGAGAAAATTGAATTGAGTCAGAGGCATTAGGGGATTTCTTGTGAGGGAGGAGTTTTTATGGCTTTTAAATGGTTTGACATATCGAAATTATCAACTGGGAGGAAATTAGTGTGTTTAGGGTTATTTAGAAAATAAACTTCTTGACTGATTTACATTCATTAACTTCAAAGGAAAACTGATAATTTTAGGAATCTTAGAAGAGTTACACAAAAATTGCATATGAAAAACATCAAATGGATTTTGTAATACCATTTTTTAGGTCAAATTTTTCATAACTTAATCCTAATACTTCAACTTATCAACTTGAATACGCTTCATGAATGAATAAGGAGAAAATCCTATTGACTTTGAGTAATAAAGCTAGACAAACCTATGGTAGCTAGAATTCTGGACAGGTGACCCTCGAGATGCTTGCAACTTGGGGTCCTTGCAACTCGAATTACTTGAATAATCGACTGTAAATTGATTTTTGGGGGTAAAGAATCTCGTGGAGCCTATTTTATGCGATTTGGCGACTAAGAACATAGGACTGCGACCCACCGTTGGAAAGGTATAGACATCAGCTACAACCTACTAAAATTTAAACAAGATGCATTGTCTAGTTTTCGAAATATTCAACATTCAATTTTTTGATTGATCGGTTCTTCAATTAAATCGGATACAGTTGGTGTGTTTAGAAGAGTGTAGTATTCTGTAGAAGACTGTAGCAATTGTTCTGTATTTACCATGAAAACGTTTCATATTCGTTTTATAAAACTATTGTAAAAAACTTGAGTTGCGTGAAATAACACCTACTCCTAAATTTGAGATAATAAAGATACAGCCATATTTTGAATGAAACATGCAATACAAAATAATAAATAATTAAAATAAAACAAAGTGTTCACGTTTTCATCAAGCATTATTTGCATATTGTAATTTACTTTAGAAAAAATCTATCTTTAATTCTCAGCAAATTAGGAATAGGGAAAGGGTTTCAGTGAGAAATACATGTATGTATCATACATGAATATAATGTGTGATACATATTCATACATTTACTTTAGAGTGTTATACAGAATATAATAAACAAGTAAGGAATGTTTAAACACATGGTTTTTTTTTCTTACTCAAATATATTTTAAGTGTATTGTTTTTGAGTGAACATCTTTTCCTAAGACTGCACGTGTGCTCTTATTAATTGAGCCTAGAGTTTGCATAAATTTCCTTTACTTAATCCCTAATCCTTTACTAATTAATTTTACGGGCTATTTTCGAGGATCAGCCTGAATCCATTTCGGTCCTTAGTGAAGCAGAAAGAAGTAAATTTTCCTTGCCAAAGAGCATAATCAGATCATGAAAAGTTTTTTTTTTAAATGTTTTTTATTATTTTATTGAGATACTTAGGGGGAGGTGGGGTTACTTTGAGCTGTGGGGCGGGCTACATTGTTGTACGATTTTTTCTCACATTTCTAATTAAAACTGGGTTTTAACGTGGTGTAATTTGGATAGACGAAATAATTCTAGATCTAAATAAAATAATTGTAAGGACCAGCTTCATTTAGAAATAAGTGAAAAAGTCGTATAACAATCTAGCCCCACAGCTCTAAGTAGCCCCATCTCCCCCTAGTGAGTTAAAAATCATTTTGTTGCATCTTCTGTTATGTTTAACACGTATAACAATATTTTAATGAACTATATAAGTTGGACACAATATATTGTGTTCTAGTTCTAAATCTCTCAGCACCTGAAGGACTTAATTGAAATTATCTTGTAAAAGTATACAGCCCATACACAGGCTGCATGAGGAAGAGGGTTGTCTGACCTAACGCCTCCAGGAGACACCTGAGAATGCTGACACTACAATTTATTGCATGAAAATTATGTTGCATCCACTTTCACATGATCTTGCTCATAGATACATCAGAGTACCACTGAAGACTTTAATTAATTTGGCCTGATTTATGGTGGCATGGACATATCGTTTCTTGGTGCATTATAATAGTTTTGAGGGTGAAATATTTTACAGAATTGTTTTGTGTGTGGGGTATAATATGGATATAATCTCATATTATACTGCAGTGATTTTGTACTTTGGGTTCGATCTAACTTCTTATAATATTAGAATATATAGGGGAAAGTGGTCTGCCTTTGAACGAAAAATGATGTTCAAACTTTGAGATTTTTTTCAGAGTAAACTACAACATGAGTTTTACTTTGCACTACACCAAAAAAATCTCTTGTTCATTAAGCTTCTATACTTACCCCATTCAGGACTCGCAAGTCCTCAGTTTTTCCTGGTGAGGAACTTGAAAATGTGATGTCGATATATTCAAAGGCAGCCTGCATGGTCTGCCTTTGAATGTGGTTGCGGCAGCCTTTGAATCTTAATTTTTCACTGAGAATATTAGGGCTGTAACAATAAACGGCCCATAATTGATTAGCATGAACCCTAATGCACTCAATAAAACCACCACTGTAGTCAAAAGTCATTATACAACAACATTTTTTACATTTTTCTGAAGCTCTGTTTTTCACTTGAAAATTTGTAACAAAACGCCATTGAAGTTGCCAATTGTCAGTTTGAAACATCCCGGCCGGAGCAAGATAGCATGTTATAAGTATTTGTATGACATTCGTCGGACCAAAGTAGGAGTTCTATTCTGCTCCCGGACAGGAAGCTGTCAGACGTTTCAATGTATGTAAAGAGAGGATTCAAAGGCACACATAATTAAGATTCAAAGGCTGCCGCAGAGCAATATTTGTAAACTTTTATCACCCATAAAATTTGTCTCATCTCAATCAAAATGTATTTGGAGATATACCATCCAAGAATAACCTTCTATGAGTCACAATAGAAGATTTGTTCGAAAAATTATTTTGATTATGAAAAAACACATGAATTGTGGAACATCAAAATTACAGTTTAGAGCTCAGATTCGTTTTTTTGCCCTAGCACCTAGAAAATGAGAGCTAGGGTCTGCATTTTTTGATGACTTGTGAAGATTATGAATAACTATCTAATAGTTAATAGAAAAGAATTTATGCTTTAAAGAGAACTGAAAAAATTACGATATTCAAAGGCTGCCGCATTCAAAGGCAGACCACTTTCCCCTATAAATTTAAAAAAAGTATCATGAAAATTTATAAAATCGGGTTTGCTTATGCCATAGTCGCAAAAGTAAATCTAACTGAAATTTATATTTATTTTCGTAATAAAAATAAGAAAAGGGAAATGAGATACTAAGCGCACTTCATGACTATTTAATAAGACAAAAGTTTTTTTTTGTATTGTCACATTTACTGTATTTTTTGGGAAATAAGATTATGCCTGGAAAACTTGAAAGAAATATGTCCAATCCTCCTTATAATCAGCTCAACTCGGCAATTCTAGTCCTTTTTCATATTATTTATTTATTGATATTTCAGATGTGGGATCAATGGGATCAATGTGATATTTGACTATTCTTTATATGAACAAAGACATTCCTAAAAAAGAATTTTCAAATTCTATAGTCACATAAGGATCTTTTGTGACATCGATTTGTCTCTCTTTCATGTATTCTTCGGAACTATCGTTAGTCTTTATGCTAAAGTTTATTCAATATCTATGTATCATATGCGTTATCTGACTTTCCTGGAAGATCCCCAAAACGTCTGAAGGTCATTGGCATGATCATCCAAATAGTTGCTCTCGTCGATCACATGAGATACGATCATGGTGAGATAAATTTTTGTGTTAGAACGTGGTTAAATATACTCGAGTGTTTAATTGATAGAGTGCTATTTTCCCATCTCTCCAGACGATCTCATTCCCGTGAAATTTCCCCGACGCTCTCGGTGTTAATTGAGGAATGATCTTAAAATAAGATGTTGAGGTGGCAAAGATCTTTGATTCTCGGTTGTAAATTATCCAAGAGATAATCTGAGGTGTCGAGATTTTTTTCAATGGACTGTTAGAGCTTTTTTTTTTTAGATGTACATATGGACTATGTATACTTTTGAAACTATGTATGTATTCATTGAAATGATTTATTGCGATATAAAAAGATGAAAGTTATCCACAAATCGGACGATCGTGATCTTTTGCGAATGTAAATAGACAGTTTGTAGACGAAAAATGATGATGGAACTGTTTTATGAAGTGCATTCTCAAACGTTAAAACGATGTTACAATTGCAGAAAGCGGTTTTGGGTAACACGGAAGACGAATAAATTGTGAATGATCGTGTGAGTTTGTTGAACAAATTACTTTTAATTAATTGTATGTTAATGCTTGCAATGCTAATTAAAAAGTGAATACAATGTGATCACTACTATTCGTGATTGATGAGAATGTCGTGAGATCATATGTATGATCGCGGTGAAATTCTCATCTTGGCAGAGAGACATCTTCCAGGGTGTTGGGATGAAGAAACAAAAAATAGTGCTTTTTATGACTATTTAATGTTGTCATAAAGATTCTAAATTGACTGTTAAATTGGTTTGTGCAGTGTGGTCTCGCCGACAATAAAGCGATCGTGTTGAAAAGAACTCGCGACAACATTATCGATCGTTTGTATGCACAAAAGGGGCACATGTGTTATTCAGTTGGAAGATTGCCGATAAGACATTTCTCCAAGACTAAGATACTTTCCATATAGGTTTTCAGTTGGAATTCTTTATGCGATTGGTTCTCAATTGATTGTGCTGAAATTGCTGTAGAATCAATTGATCTCTCATGATCTCGTGATAGCGATCGCGTATGGTGATGTGTGTTTTTTTGGGGGTCAGTCATTTTGTGTGAATAGATGAAAAATAATTGAGATCTGTCCTTGACGATCTTCGCAAGAATTGTCTTAAATGTCGTCACATTCCAGAGGAGAGAGAGATTTCCTCGAATTCAAGCAACGCCTTCAATCGCGAACGCGCCTCTTCTCAATCAACTCATGTCATTCTATTTGTTCTTCAAACACCGATTCTCGATCACTCGTCATGCTAAATGATCCGACAAGAGACTTATCGCCTATTTGTCACAATCTGTCGATTATATTAACAACTATCTATTTTGAGATATATAAAAAAACCTCTTGAGGACAAAAAAAAATGTCAAGCACTTTTTACTTCGATCTTCGATGTGATCTTTCGAAGATCACTGACAACGGAGGAGCAAAAAAGAGCGAGACAGTGGGAAACAGAGAGGAATCCTTGCATGACAATTATAACAAGCTAATTTACACGAAACACATGTTTAGTCCAACATCCGTGTCTCCGAAATTGCTCTGGATCTAAATTTAAAGAGAGAACGATTTTCACACGTTGCTGAAGATCACTTCATCGCAACATCCAAAGAGATAATTTGTGAGGCCTCGCGTTGTGTGATCTCGAGACAAAATGTTGCATTTGCTGGTGTATTTTCCTAAGGACTTTTTCAATTGACAGCTATAGCACTTTATTGAGTTTATTTTGTTGAGTTTTTAAGTTGCTATTGTTATTTGTTTAAAACTTGTCTAATATTGTAATTTTATAAATACTTTGTTGTTTAAGTCGTTTAACTACAGGTGTTGTTAGGTTGATTAAAAAAAATTTAATTTACACAATTTTACGACAATGTGCACATTTTCGATGTTTTACTATGTTTTAGCCTACAATGTTTTTTTTACCTTGGTTATTTAATCAGACTGGTATATACTGTTTGTTAGATCGTATGCATATCTTTTTAAAAAGCGTGCGTAATACGAAAACTATGTTTTACATATTTGAATTATATTCATCAGAAGAAAAACATAGAAAATTAGAATAAAATGCTTCATTTAGATTATTGTAATAACAAAATTGACCACTTTAAATAGTTTTTTTTTTATGTTCTTTTCCAAACAATTTTCATTCCAAATTGATAAATCCTTAAAAGTTCATATATTAAAAGAAACATCGAAAATCTACAAGCGAATTTATAAGTCCTATAAGGGAATTCTGTAATTTTCGTGGCATTGTCATGCGTGAGTTCGAAACCTGACAATGCCAATCGAGCTTTTTTTTTGTCATATCATATGAGTTCGAAAATGCAATTCATTGATTTTTTAATGAAATGCCTTTATTGCCAACATTCATTGTCATTTTAATTGCCAGAAATCTCAAATATGTGACTTCTGACAATGTCACGTGAGTTGAAATGGAAATGTCACGGCTACAGAATCGCATTTTCGAAAAGTTTTCCTGAGATTCAAACCCAATTTGTCATATGGCAGAGCGTTACAGAATTTCCCTCCGGGATAATACAAGAATCACAATTCATGTAAGCTTAAAACATGTATTTATGGTTTTTGTGTGTGTCGCCGACGCCGCCAACATGCCTGCAATATTACTTTTTTACGCGATCACTCCTTATTTTTTTGTGGGATCGTGAAACACGGGTCCGAAAAAGAGAGACATCTGCGATCTTTGCCTACCCTTCAATGAAATTTATTTGATCTGACTCACAATGTTTCGCCTAGGAAAGACTGCTTATTTCTTTAATGTGTCTTGCCATCGCTTTCCAAAAGTGAGTCTGTGAGGAAAAGAATAAGAATAAACGAAGATGCCGCAGTTGAAATAAATCCAATGTAACTCACGAAATTGGTTAGAAATTGCATCAGCGATCTCCTGACGTTCGAGAAGCCGGTTCTTGGACCATCCTCCAAAATTTTGTGCTCACTTTTTTTTTGCAGTAGCAGATGACAATGATATTTGGACAGAATTCAAGATTGGTCGCTGTTGGACCTGAAGAAATTTTAAGAATGCTTGTCGCAGGTTTTTTTTTCAGCACTTGTCTTTCTAAGAAAGGATTGATCGGAGCAAGAATGAGGGCATGGGTGTGTTCGCGAAAGATGGCAAGAGATAGCCTGATGTCGTCAACTGAAAACCCGCCACACGGCTTTTATTGATATGGCAAAGATTTGATCATCCGATTCTGAGTTTGAACCAATCGATCGTCGGTGGACCAATTGTTGATACTTTATTGTTCACAAACATCGCGCGACTTTTGGCGGGAGATCAGCAACATTCCATTTAACTGTCTGTGTGTCTGTTTCTCCATCTCGAGAGTCTTGCAACTCTTAACTCGATACATTGTATCTAATTTGTTATTTTCTTAATTGGATTATCATACTAATTGTTTCATTCAAATTGATGATATTCAGATGATGGCATCGATTATACTCCTGAGAGCACCTCATGCCTCGCTTATCTCATCTTCGATCATCTCAATAGGTCCATATTTTATACTTTTATATGCGAAGAGTATCAATTGGAAAACAGGGTATTTCATAGTAAAGGTTTTGAGTTTTAGGTTCTTACTGCAAACTTACAATTTATTCGATATTTTATAATTTTAATATAATAATCGTTCAAACAACACTGAATACAAAAAATTCCTGTCATTTTATTGACTTAATTTAAAGTTCATTTTCCAATACCTTTCTATATTTTTCATTGTTTTTTTTCTATGATTCTCTAAATTTGATTCTTTAAGTGACTTTAGCCTGTACTAATTTCTGAAACATAGTTTACCAGAACCACGTGTAAAAATTGAAGCCTAAGTCCGAATAAGCAGTAACTTATCTTCTGATATTTTTTTCAAGCAAAGTTAAAGTTTATTAACGTTAGGGGAAAGTATTCTCCCATTCGGACGTTCATGCCTTCGAATAATTTGAAATTTCTTTTTTCTAAAAGACTTAGGGTAAATGTGCCAAATTTCGGCATAGTTGCAAGCAAGCGCCAAAGTCTCAAGTTTGAAATGTAATATTTTAAATACAAATTGAATTTTTTTTGTTATTTCTTGTAAGGAGTATTGCTTGGAACTTTTTAGACAGTCTATCGTCTTTATTTTCTCTAAGTTCATTCTTAATCCATTTTAAAATGAATTCAAATGTGGAGATAGCATTGGTGGCCTATTCCGGCCACCTTAATTCTCATAGTTCCTTGCCCTTCCGGAATTCTTCCAATGTCTTTTTCAGATCATTTTCTTCGTTGAAGCGACATTTTTTGTTATTTTTTACATTATATAACCTCTAGAGTACGCAAAAACTAAAAATTTATGGAAATTCGAGGAACAAAAACTGTGGCCGAAATTGCAAGCTGGCCGGAATTTGGCATACTTACCCTACATATTTCTATTAAATATTAGTTAGGTTATCATCAATAATTGATAATTACGTGATAATCATGTGTAAGTCTCTATGGAAAAGTAAAATAAATTCACATTATTCGAAGGCATGAGCGTTCGAAGGGAGAGTACTTTCCCCTAATAACCCTCCGAATTCACAGCTGCATTTGTAACACACGTATTTTAAGATCATTTGTAATATTTCTCTATTTTTTTCTTTGTTTATACCTAGTTTATACATTTTGATAGATTTACTTATAAAAACATTAAAAATTAATTTAATTGCCTCCAATTATGGAAGTGTCCTTTTAATCACCCTGTAACGGAAATAGCCCCTCGATAATTGAATGGAATCATCTTCAGGTCACATTTCTAAGCTGAGAATCATGTTTCTCTTGTGTTGAAAGATGGAAAATTTTCTTCCATAATTCACTAATTTAAATGTGATGAGATCGACAAGTGTTGTGGGTTTATTTTTCATCGAGCTTTGGATTACGATTAGTGGAGTCCGGTGCGTGTTGCTCTCATCATTCTCATTCGGTGTCTCAAGTTCCCACAGTGCATGGCAGTCTAATAAATTGTTTCGTATACAAACGTTTTCGTGGATTTCTGATGGCTCCCTGAAAAAAAAATACAACAAAAACTAACAAACATCATTAGATCATTTGAATTATTTACCTGAATTCTCAGCATATCCCCCCATATCAAAGTTTTAAAGAAGCATTTCGAGAATTCTTCGCTGTGAATTATTCTCTAATTTGTCTTCTTCTGTTTTTCCTCATTCTACCCAATTTTCCCCACATTTTGCTGTGGCAATCAATTTAATGGGATGTCTCCATACGAATAATTGCACTTGACTCATTTCAAATTGCATTCACTTTGGATATGTGGTGGATAATTGCAAAATAAATAATAGATATCAGAGAACGACACCATGTCTCACTAGGAAAATAAACAAGCACCTTCTATTTTCGGGCGCGAAAACACTAAACTACACTCTTTGGGTGGTTTATTTTTGAGAATTATTTGGAAGTTGTCGCATCATTTTCACTTAAAATTATGGGTCTCAACAAATCATAATCACAGCTTTTTTGGTCTTCACGCCTCAATTGCTAGCACTTAAATCATCCTCAAAGGAAACACTGTGATGACTTCATCTTTAGATCAGTCATTCTCTTTGAGATGCGGATCCCGAAAGGGTAATCATTTGGTTGGAATGATTTCTCTTTCGCGTCATTTCGTGATCATCAGATCATCTGGCTATTTGGGTGTACTCGCGAATTTTTTTTGGTTGGTGAGCACACATTGTAATATAGAACTTCCGCCACAGAAGTAATTCTATAATATGGATTTTTCTTCCAATAGATGCTGCCAAAAGTGGCTTTGCCTTCCTCCCGATGTTTGTAAGCTTTTCTTTAATTGTAGCACTTAAGGATAGTCTTCACCGGTCGGATATGTTAAATCGGATTGGTGAAGATCGCCCTTATAAAGGGACAGATAATCCTAACCGGCTTATGTAGGTGAGATTCTTAACGTGAGCTAACTCGGAGTGCATGCAAATTCGATTTGATGCTGAAGTAGGGAGACGCCATTCAGTTATCTTGAACCAAATTCGTGAAATTATACAAGTTTTGTATTTGAACCAAAATGTCAAGGATTTGGATGAACTGACAGAAAAGTGTTATATGGGTGAAATGTAGACCAGAATGTTCTCTATAATTTTGCCGTAGAACTTGAACTCATCGACTACTCAGAAGCCAAGATAAGCGAGGTTTTTTGTTTCTTAACTCGTTTTTTCATCCAGAGTGCCCCAAGTGTTCATTTGTTGAACTTCAACTAAATCAAAGAATTGTTGTATTTTGCGGGACTTTCCATTTAAACCCCTATTTTAAGTGTCTTGGTGGAGTAGAGGCAGTCAAATTGGCATCTGAGTGATTTCAAAGCGTTATTATGGGAAAAATCAATTTTTTCACACTTAAACGGCAAAATCGGAGTGATAGCGTAGTCTGAGCGGAAAATGATGTATGGACGAAATGTAGAGACAAATGTGCTCTACAATTATGTTGAAGTAATCATCAAAATCGGTTCAGCGACAGTCGAGATAATTGAGGTTATGTGATATTGAAATTGGTTTTTCGACTGTGGCGCCCCTGGTGTTGGTCCCACGAAGTTCAAACATTCTAGAAAGTTGTAGCATTTGGTGAGATCTTTCGTTTAAGCCCTCATTCATCAAAATCGGTCACATAGAACCGGAGATATGATTTTTTGAATTTCGTGAACTTTGACCCCTCATATCTCCGGTTCTATTGAAACCACAGCGCGCATACGCACCATTTTGGAAACGTCCTAGACTGGACTACAACATACTAAAATTTCATTAACTTGCACAATGCCGTTTTTGAGAAAAGTGACTTTGAATTTCGATGAATTTTGACGCTATCACAGCGCCACCTGTGGTGACTTTTTGAACTTCCATCTGAAAGTGCTCATCGAGACGAAACCAAAAAGGTAAAATTTAGATCGCTATGTTAATTAGAACCGGAGATAGAGGCCGGTCAATGTTCGAACTTTGACCCCTTATAGCTCGGGTCAGGGGTTATGGATCGACTTAAGGTTTTTTTTGTTTGATAGGTATAATCAACGGCTACAACATACTAAATTTTCAGCCCGATGCACAATGGAATTTTTGAGTTATTTAACTTTTAAGATTTAAAAATTTTCTTTTTAAAAAAAGCGCCCCTAGCGGTGGTTTTATGAACTTGCGATGTTAGAAGGGGAAGTGGCATTTCACGAGAGCTTTCCAAAAAGCCCTCACTTTTTAAATTCTGACAATTAGAACCGGAGTTATGGCCATTTTAAGAAATTTTTTTTGGACCCTTATAGCTCGGGTCAGGGGGGCCGGGGGACCTTAAGTTTGGTATTGATGGAAAGCTCTAAGGCCCAGCTATAACATACTAAAATTTGAGTCCGCTGAATGCCATAGGGGCGGAGCTATTGAGAAAACAAAAAAAGGGGGGTCTTCAAAATGGCGGAAGGAGGGGTGGGGGGTGGGGGGTCTATGCACCAAGTTGCAATTTTCACCCGATATATAACCTTTGCCGAAAACCGCAAGTCGATATCTTTTTTAGTTTAGGAGCTATTAAGCTCCAAAGAGCGGCCGGCCGGCCGGCCGGCCGGGAACGTAAATTAGCCACATATATATTCGTTATCAGGAAGTGCTGAAACACATTTTGCCCAAATTTGAGGTCGATCGGACGACATGAAATTTTGTTAGGATTATAGTAGGTGAGATTGTTAAGAATCTCACCTAATATATAGTATAAATGCTAGAAATAAAGAAATGTTGACGAGCAGCAGAGGAGCAAAGTCACCCGCGTATATCTATTGCATATGTCAGCTATACTTCAAACTCCTTAGCTTTAGCTAATACGAATCTTCTACCCATGCCGAATAGCTTAGTTATCATACGGATTTTAACTAAAGATTTTAAATGTTAAGAAATACGTTGCATAAAACTTTTTTCGTGAAAAAACACCTTTAGAATCTTACGACGAGTTTAAAAAAATTAAACTAAAAAAAATAAAATTTTCCTAAAAATTGAAAACAAAAAAAAATAAAATTTAAGGGTTTTCACATAAAGCGTAACAATTTTCGTAATATTGAAACGGAAATATCATACTTCTTTACATTATCCATAATTTTACATATAGTCAGAATACCTTTAGAATATAAATTTTTAAAGAATATAAATGTAGTAATACTTTTTCTTAAACAATTTTACTAATTTAAATTAAATATTTCAGAATTTCAACCTTATTCTAATATAGAAAGTACAATTTAAGTCGTTAAAGAAAATTCAGGATTTGTACGTGATCGACTTCCTAAACCAAAATCAAGACTTTTCTTTTTTAATTCTAAGAAGAAAGCGTAACGATTTGAGTCAATCCTAAAATCTAAAACCTTAATCCGTTAAACCTAAATATCGAACAACTATTTTGTTTCTACTTTTATTGATTAAAACACAACTTGAAACTTTATTAAAAAAAAAGTTGGAAAAATAAGATATTGCTAATATTGTAAAAATACACCAAAAGACACCTTCAATTGTAATCAATTCTTAAAATAAAAGCGTGGAATAACACCCTCATTGTGTAATAAGACCACAATTCATTGAGGAAACCCCCTTATTCTCTTGCATACAATAAAGCTAGTTATTGATTGTTTTGGGCAATTTCGTAGGCGACACACCGAAAAAAAGCAGGAACTATCCCAAAAATCGTCGACAGACAGGCATCGATCGGGTTTTTTGTGGGTAATTTGATATTTCGATGCTTCAACCCCTTGCAGTTTAGAGTTTCAATTGAGGGGTGTCTTGCGAAGCAGAAAAAAAGAGCAAAAGGTGTGTGTGGAATTCAAGGAAAAAGATGCGTTGAGGTGAAAGAGAGACGCGTGCCATCTTTTCCACAATTGAATCATCTCCAATTACTGCCAATTCCTCTTATCGACTAAGTGAGTTTGATGGGCCAATTTGTGAGTTCTGACCAGACAGACTGAGCGTGGGCTGAGCGCCGGCCAAGGCAGCCAAATGGGGCACAAGATATCCCACAATAATACGTTATATATATTGAATATAATCTTCTAAATTATTTGGAGAAAGGTGAATTTGGTATAGAAAACGTAGCAGAAAATTTGACGATAAAATGATGTTTCAAATAAAATTTGGGTTCCCTCAAAAGTTTCTGGAAATGACTTTAAATCGATTTAAGGTATCTGAAAAGTTCTATACTTTGAATATCACCACTGATATTTCTTCCGATGTGAAAACATTCGAGACAAATTGAATTTGGCATTGTGACAGCAGACAAAATTGTTGACTTTCTTTTCTACGGATTTTCCAAAGTGTTCTCATGTGAAAATTGCCCAAGTCGCACAATTGGAATGAATCATTCACGGAAGGAGTATTCTTGGCAAAAAGGCACTTCTTCCTCTTGTTCCATCGATCCGCTGGTCCACTTAAGTCTCAACGCCCCTATCTCTTAGCAAAACATATATAACTAATTTCACGTTATAATTATGTTGATGTTGTACTTTTTTTTTAGAGAATAACACGCAATTTGCAGTAGTGTTTTTTTGTGTGGGATCTAGTCCTAAAAGACACATTACATTTTTTGATTATCAGTTTTTTGTTCGTCTTTTTAGATTAAGTGCATGAAAATTTCGTAATTTTGCTCTACCAAGAAGTTGTTGTTTTTCAATAGTAATGTCTGCAGACATCCCAAATTATTCCATTTGAATGATTCCTACCATAATAATTTTATATCTTTTCCTTGTTTTTCGTCCAAAGACGGGAAAATTTTGACAGAAATTTTAGTTGGAATGGGAGATCAATTTTATTGATTTTGGAGGTAAAAAATCTCACAGAATAAAAAAGTTTCTTTCGTAACACGAGGAAAAGTCTCGACGGAAAATACATGAGTTATAAGAATGAAAAAGCAAATGAAACATTTTTCTCCTCAGCATATTTTTTGAAGGGGTATGGCTGGGGGTGTTTCATGAAAAGGAAAACTTCAAGTCGCCTTGAACAATTTCATTGGCGACATTATCGATTTCACTCACTTCCTTTCCAATTGCAGGGGATTAAAGTGTAGAGGGCATAAAAGAAATGCCAAGAGAGACGGGTCTCGGGAATCGATGTAAATGGGTACAATTTGACAAGCTTTTTCTGTCCTCTTCTGAGGAAGTTGATGACCGTTTCCATAAGCACCAACTATAAATCCATGCACTATATTCCCCCCAGGGGGTGTGTTACTTTATGTCTTTGACTGCGTTTGGCGTTGAGACAACTCCGTTCATTTACAGAACCAAATTCCTGTTAGTCATTCTAGGAGGATATATAAGAAATGAAGATTTTAGAATTTTGTTGCATATAAGTTTAAAAGTATAATTGTGTACAAAATAAATATTCTTTGGATTTTTTTTGTCTTAGTTTACTATGCAACAATAATTCTGTTTTGGGATTCCTATTCTATTTTTTCTATTAATTTTGCTTAATTATTTTTCTTTAATTCTTTGATTTTAGTTTCAACTTACTTTTGTGTGTGTAATCTAGATAAAAACATTTTTACCCATTTCTGGTTCCAAAACCGATTTCATTCTTCAGTAATAAGGATTGTAGACTAGAACTAGAGATCTACTAAGTTTTAGTACTTAAGTTCTAGTCTAAAAAGATCGAGATGTGGCTTAGCCCAAGAATTAGAGGACTTATCTGGGTTCTAGCTCTAACACTAAAATTGGGGCCCAAGGTTTAGGGTAAGTTCGGGCTCTAATGCCCTAGACAGACTTACAGTTTAAGCCAAAAGAGGGCTTAGTGTGAAACTGATGAAAATGTAGTCTAATCATTATTAGGTGTGATTCCTTCTAATTACATTTTGGTTGTAATTACGTTAAGCCATCTCTCGGCTTAAGCCGTAGGTGTGTCCAACACAGAAGTTTTCTTTGAAACTAAGGTTTAGTGTGGTCCCGATCAAAATCCCGATCGCAAAATCCCGGATGGGCCAAAATTCCGAATGTCCATAGCTACTCTATATAATTTCATACCTATCAAGATTTTCAATACACGGGATTTTGGCTTTCGGAATTTTGGTTGCCTAAAGCTGCCTAAAGCACTAAAGCTTTGTTCTCAGCTTATTGATAAAGACGCGACCTTACAGTGATGCAGTGAATCAAACACTAGCTCATTGAGCATTAAAAAAAAGTATTTAGGAAATGAGGATTTTCAAGAAATACATTTTCGTGTAAACGGTGTAAACGTTTGAAAATATACTTTTGTTTATATTTTCAGTATATTGACCGTGTATTTCAGTATATTGACTTTTGTTTTGTAAATATGTTTTGTACTTTTCTGTGAGAGTGAATGAACTTCGCTTTCGCTCACTCCCATAGGCAAATTTCAAAACATGTTTACTAACTAAAGTTATTGTGCAGATGCCATATATTATTTGACAGTTCTCAAAAAATAAATTTAAGCATCTAATTCTCAATTTACAGTAGAGATTTACTCAATTTACGGTCCCAAATACCGGCATTTGGGACCGAAATGTCACCCGAATTAGAGAGAAATTCGGTGGTCAAGCAGTTTGAAATGCAACGATTTTTTTGTCCATCTGCATGCACATATTGAGTTCACATACTCATATTTATGGTAAATTTTATGAAAATCCCTTAATAATGTAAAAACACATCAGAACTAAGACAAACCATGGGAAATTTAAGGATATTTGCTTCATTTGACAATCATAGTCAAACATGAAATATGTCAACAAAATTTTTTTCAAATTTAACTGCCACCCGAATTAAAAAGTAGCCCGATCTTTGAAGAGCCGAATTAGCAAGAGTCTACTGTAGCTCTGAAACGGTTACTGGCTTATCCTCATTCACCAAAAAAATCACCTTTTGACATGGAAAATCGATTTTTTCAAACAAATTTCAAAAAAGTTAACTCGAGAGCCAATACTACGCTTTACGCATGTAGAAAAAATCTTCAATATGAACATTTCTCTAGTGTGTAGAGGCCATTAGATATATTTAATACCCTGGTATTTTGATATTAATAAAAGTTTAGTGCTTAGCCAAACAGATAATGATTGATCGTAATAATGAAAGTTCTTGTGAATTGGCACGCTTCTTTGAACACCAAAAGTTCATAAAACCATTCTTAATTCTAAAAGATATTGTAAACGTATTATTTCCAATTCTATTTGGCCGAATTTTATTAAGTATTTAGGGCGTATCGAAAACTCACAAATTAAGAACATTTTTCTTTCTGCTTTTTTTTTGTTACAAAACTTTATCGAAAAAGGATAATATTGTTCTATTAACATTCATGAATGAAGTAAAGAGTTAATCAAGTTTTCCATAAAATTAATGAATCTCTTACAATGAGAATTATTTTTCTCAATATTACTATTCTAAGAATGACCCCTCTAATTATACCATTTCTAAAAGCTTCATTCAATTGATTAGCATTTATTATACAGGCAATATATTTACCCCTCGACTATCTCCATTAACACTTCTCTTTATTGTGGCCACCACCTCCTTATGCGAGGGGACTGTGACTGACTTCTGTTTCGTGGGCCCCAGAGTCGACAAAAATCCTGCAGAGTCATTTGTGGCGCCCACAGGACGAATGTCTGCAGATTTATTGTGTCTCCCTCCTGCGCCCATTCGAACTTTCTGTTGCTGCTTCCGTTCGCCAAACAATGACGCCAGTCTCTAGTCAAAGGCTGATGAACACGTTTATTTCACGTGGTCTCGTAGAGGTTCAACTACTATAAATATCGAGACTGTATAATTTTCTCACTAAAAATCTCTTGAAAACACTCAAAATCGATTTTTTCACAAGTCCTTCAGCGATTGTTGCAAATTTCAAGCATATATACATGGATTTTCAGTACAGAATACGATGATGTTTTTCAGCTCATAAATCAAAAACAGAAATTGCAGAGGGCGATTTATTTACTATAATATCCCGCCTTGAATTTTAGTCAAAATGTCGTAAAATAGTACAATGAAATATTAATGGGATTTTATTGGACAAGAGGCAGGAATTTATTACAACTGAAAAGACACTAGACATCGCAAAAGTTGGAGAGGATTCGGAGAAATATTACTGTTATTATGATGTTCTACTTTAATAGTAAATTATTATACACGATGATTGTGTCTAACTTAAATACCAGAACTAAGAAAAAAAAACAGGATATCCTATAAATTTCACAGATAAAAATCCTCGAAAGCTTACCTAAAAATTTGCAAAAAATCATTTTATTAATTTTTGTTTCTCATAAAATTTCTCAGGGAAGAAATTAAAACATACCACAATTATAGATTTTTGCACTATAGAAGTATACTCCGAAATAAATCATGGAGGTAATCTCCTCACTCCTTTTGACTTTCTTTCCAGTCATTTTATTGCGTGTCTGAAAATTTAAATTCAGGTGGGAATAAAGCTAATTGGCATCCAACTATCTTTTATTCTGTTTTTTTTTTTTTAATTCCCAGTGTCCCTAACACAATTCACTCTCTTCTGCCGACTTTTTAGTGCTCCTTTCTCTCCAGCAAAACTTATAAGAAGGGCAAGACTGAAACCTTCCACAATGAACTCGTGTCCCCGATTTTATCTGGGTGTAAATTTGAATTTTCACCTCTACAGGGTTTCTGGCTCGTCTTTCGAAAGAGGGCATCCACACTCAAAATCGATTCATTTTCCCAAGTTGTCTTAGAAGGTAGAAAAACATTACCAACTTGGAGAGTTTGGTGAGATTTTATGCAAAAGTCCAGAAGAAAACTTCTGTGAAAATAAAAAAAAAAAATTGTAGATGAAGAGAGCTAGGTTTCAGTGGGCTGTTGTAGGTCGTAAAAAAAATGGAAACATCACAAATGAGCTGAAATGGTACAATTAAGTAAACATTAAAATGCTTCAGTCTTTTGTGGTAATCTAGAACAAATAATAAGGAAACATGCAACCAAGAAAAATTTGGCGAAGGTAAAATGAATTAAAGTGGATTTTTTTTGTGAAATTCTTCTCGAAATAGTCATGGGGTGGAGGAAGATTTCTTGTTATGACACTTAAAAAGGTTTTGAGGTCAGAATAACAATCTAATCGTTCATTAAATCTCAGAAAAATAAAATAAAATAAAAATTGCCTACATTCCCTACATTGCAAGTTGAAAGCTTCTAATGTAAGTTTAAACTTCTTTAGACTTAATTGAAATTTAAAAATTTTTAATTGAAATAAAGAACTTAATAGGAAGGTTTCAAATGGGAGTCTTAATTTTTTTAAAGGCTTTTTGGTAGTGTGAGAAATTTTCGGCAAAATGGAACATTTTGAAGTAAATTGCTTGCACATGTGCACGTAAATCGCATTAAAATGTCTCAAAATATTTCATTTTAACAAAAGTTTCTCACAATGTGTAAAGATCATTAAAGAATAATATGAATTCGTAATATTCACGTTACTATATTGTTTAGATTTTTCATTTTAGGTTTAATTTATGAATCACTGAGCTATTTCTTTCACTTGCGGATAGTTAAAAAATTGTTTTTTTTTTTCAAAAGTAAGTTCTATTTGTTCAAATTTTGTATCATAATAACATTATTAATTCATTTTATAATATAATTACTAACCTTAGCTGTTTTCCATTTGATTTCTTTTGTTATATTTCTTGTTTTGATTTTTGTCATGTTTTTTTTCATATTCATTTGTATTTCAATTGTTTATTAAAAGCAAAACTTATTAAAAAAGGATTAGAGGAATTGTGCGAAATTTCGGACAGGTTTAGAGGCACCAATGTACTGAATTCTGTGAAGTATTCTATGAAATCTTGTTTAATAATTAAATAATTTAATAATTAAAGTAGTTTAATAATTCTTTGTATATAGAAAAAATAGTATAAACATTTTGTGTACTACATCGGACAGAGAAAATTCACCGTGTGTTTTCATTTTGGGTACCAAGTTTCTCAAAATTTTTTGAATTTGTAAGGCTTTTTCATAGCACCTTGTTCATAGAGCCTATGCTTTTTTGTCTCTTTAGCGCTGTACAACTTATAGAAAATGAGCCATTCATAAATCTATTCAATTTTGAGAAATACAATAAGTGTCCGATATAGGAAACATTACTTCACAATTGAACGTCTGACAAAATGTATCTTTTTCTACAAGAAAGAAGTAATACACCTGACAAACTCTAGTCTGAATTCAAAGAATCATTCGTAAAACCCTTTCCACACGGAAGTATCAATAAAACAATTTTAATTCCAATTATATTGAAAATTGAATGGTAAGTTTTGGATTGATATATTCCAAAAATAATAATTATTTTTAGTAGAAGAAAAACAATTTCATTAAATATTCGAAGATAATTTTAAAATTATAATTCATTTAGCTACAGTATCCGATAATACAAGTTGTGTGAAGTTTGGCACAGTTATTCTAATGAGGATTAAAATTATTAAATAATACAACTATAGGGTAAGGGCTCATAATTTTGGACAGTCTGCTTATAAGCATCGATGTTCCAAGTTTGAAGAGCGATATTATCAATACCAATTGACTTATTTTATTACTCTCTTTTCAGAAGGTTTGTTTAGAAACTTGGCAAGTGTTTATTGTCTTTATTTTTCCTAAAATTAGTTTTAATACGTTTGAAAATGAATTGATATGCCCAGATAGGGCTCGCCTAAATAAAAATACAAACTTATAGAGGGAAATTGGAGAGCTGGAGGTGCCACCCATTTTTCACTTCATGCGACTGATGCTCACTCACTGAAGACTGAGGACATTTACCTAACAATAAAAGCCCCAAAGCAACCTTTCAGCACCCATAACGATGGTAGGGGTTGGGCTTGTCAAAGAAATGAAGGATTAGGATTGGTGGATTATGGCCGTCGACTGGGTTGACATGTGTCCACAGGCCACATGCTCCACACGTATTTAGTGTTAAAATCTCTAAAAAAAAAAACAAACAAATATTTATATAGAATTCATTACTCATAAAATATTGGAATAAAAATCCATAATTTTAATCAATTTATTTTTAGTGTCCAATTTTATCCACAAAGTGTCCAAAATAAGAAACTGTCCAAAATTATGAGCCCTTACCCTATAGCGTGAATTAATTATTGTCGAATAGGAAGTCGTAGTTTTGGCTCCTAAGGCCAAGGTAGGTGTCAAGATGGATTATTAGTGTAAAAATTTGCATATTGTTAGTATGTTATTCTTTACATATTTCGGCTTCTGCTATATCGCCAGTTAAATCAGCATTTGTCGTTACTTCATTTTTACAATCTTTAGATACATATTTTGAATCCATGTAATTTTATTTATTAAACTCATTTGAGAAATAGAAACTTTAGCAAACTAAATAAAAATTATCGTAAGTGTCTTTGATTTATAATAAAAACATCAGTATTTTTCACAACATCCAATCCTGTTGAAGTTACGACAAATTTTCATACAAAATTTTCTCTAATCAGCATTTGCTGTAACTTACTTAGCAAAAGTTTTTATGTATATTCTGATTATGTTCTTTTCAAAAAATTGTTGGTATAGTCCCTTAAATGTCAAATTGTTTATTTGGTGCATTAATAAGTGCTTTATTATTATTCTTATTCTTTAGCTGACTTGTTCTTCTTAATTTTCAATAAAATTGGAATATTTCTCAATGACACTATTACAATTTTTTCCGAATATCCAAAGACAGGGTAAATATTGCAAAATTAAATAATTTTAATTGAATATTTGTAAGAAAAAAATCGCACATACCCCTTTCCCATCTGTTATCAATTCAAAACAAAATCTTTACACATTGAAAGTTACGATAAAATATTATTGTGTTTCTTATAATATATATCTCAACATAGGGTAAGTGTGCCGAAATTTGGCACAGTTGCATGCAAAAACGCCAAAGTCTCAAGTTTGAAATGTAGTATTTCTTATACAAATTGATTTTTTTATTACCTCTTAAGGAGTGTTGCTTGGAACCTTGTATTATCGTCTTTATTTTCTCTAAAATCATTCTTAATACATTTTAAAATTAATAAAAATGTAAACATAGCTTTTGTCGCATATTTCGGTCACCTTCAGTCTCATAGTTCCTTGCCCTTCCGGAATTCTTCCACAATGTCTTTTTCACATCATCTCGTTTGTCGAAGCAACATTTTATGTTATTTTTTTTGCATTGTATAATCTCTGGAGTATACAAAAACTAAAAGTTTATGAAAATGCGAGGAACAGAAAAGTGACCGGAATTGCAAGCTGGCCGAAGTTTGGTACACTTAGCTTATCTTCTTTTAAATCATTTTATAAACATTTTCTCGAGTTAACTTACACTTTTTATTCAAAAATATCGTATTCAGAGCTTATTTTTAAGATAGATAAATCTGAACTGAAAAGTATTCAAAATCAAGTTACGACAAATGCTGATTTAACTAACAATATATCAGTATGATACTCTCACGTCTAAATTATAAATTTAACTCTATTTTTTTTTTATAAAGAGGATCCCTATTTAATATGTTTAAATTATTGATCAATGTTTTATATTATAATACAGTATCAACTATTTAATACTACATCATAGAACATGAAAGAGGATTACATACATTATAAAAAAAACTTCCAAAGTGTTTTTTGTTAAGTCAATTCACTCCCATTTTTCTCTTATTAAACCAAAATTCTTTCTACTCTACTTTTTTTGTTAAAAAATTTCTCCCACACTCTCATCAAATAAAATGATCAAATAGATCTTGCAGGAAAGAGCAAAAGAATGTTCGTAGATTTCCCAAAAAACAAGACATTTGTTTAGCATTCCTATTTTATGTCTTTCCATTTCGTATTTTCTTTGTTTACAAGGTGTTTCACTCGTGATAAGATAAGATCCTCATCCGACTCTCGAGGAGGAACGTGGTCAGTTTGTTTGACTGACTCTCTTATGCCTTTTAGTCCAGGTGAGCTGGAAAACGAGTCAAACTGGAGTCCACTTTAATTGGTGTTTGCGGTTAAGATAAAGTATCTTTTGATTTCTTCCTTGAGTTCATTACATGCTCATTCAGTTTCTTGTAGACTAGGTTTGGATTTCTGAACTTTAAGGGAAAATTTTGAATGAGTGTGTATATCCACAAAATGATTAATTGTTTGATAACTTGAGTGTTTGGGGTTGAAAATGAAAACACCCCCTCTGGGTAAATTTTCTATATAATCAAATTGAATTGAAGTTTAAGTGAGAAAACCCCGATTATTTACTTGTAATTTATTGACAGTGTTTATTTAGCGTATACATTGAAAATGGAGTGGAACAATTTAGATTTGTTGATTCAGTACGAGTTTTATATCTTATCTCGTGAGAAATTTCTCTATTTTAACACATTAACCAGAATAAGTATGTTTTAATATATTGCCACACAACTCACTATATTTTAATATATTCACTGACGAAGTGAAGAGTACATATAAAATTTCTCCAATGTTTCTAAGTAACTTTATGTCTTAAATGGGATTCATGTGCCCATCTTTCTTCCATTGTTTCTATTGATGTTTCTGTCTCAGTTTAGATGTTTTATTATTTGTTTTATTTTTTTCACACATAAAATGAACGTTTAGACTAATAGAAACTTAATGAGAAGTGTTGCAAAATACAATTTTAAAAAAGTACCTTTATCTGCCACAACGAGTTGTTGAAAGAGGAAATTTTCAAACATTTTTCACTTAAATTTATTGGTGCATTTAGTGAGATTCAATTTCCTTATGAGGGGTTCATCAATACTTCATTAACATTCATATACTATAATATTTGTTTCAGACAAATTTTCGGATTCTCTGTCGCATCAGTTGTATCCATCAAAAACGAGTCCGACTTTATTCGGAATGGTATAACTTTATGAATAAAATATTGTTTAAATATACGCTGAGGAACAAGTACCCTGGCGGGTTTTTGATCTTTCACCTTAAGATTGATCAAGAAACAAATTTAGGAAGAGTTTGCTAATATTTATTTAAACTGTTTTCTACTGCAAAGTCTTAAAGACAAAGAAAAAACTATTCATTTTTCGGAAGGGTTCTGTGACAAACACGCACATTAAACTTTCTTTGGAGCTTTATTCCTAATAACTCCTATTGAGTAAGTGTTCAAAAATTCGGCAGAGTTCCATTCAAGCGCCAAAGTCTCAAGCTTTAAAATGTAATATTTTTAATACAAATTGATTTTTTTTGTTATTTCTTATTAAGGAACATTGCTTGGAACCTTGTAGACAGTTTATCGTCTTTATTTTCTATAAAATCATTCTTAATACGTTTTAAAAGAATAAAAGTGTAAACATAGCTTTGGTGCCTATTTCGGCTACCTTCATTCTCATAGTTCCTTGCCGTTCTGTAATTTTTCCAATGTCCTTTTCACATCATCTTGCTCGTCGGAGCGATATTTTTTTGTTATTTTTTACATTATACAATCTCTAGAGTATGCAAAAATTAAAAATTCATGGAAATTTGAGGAATAAAAAAAGTGGGCGAAATTGCAAGTAGGTAGAAATTTGGTACACTTACCTTACCATTTATAACTGAAAAAATTATGAAATCGAACTTTCCAGCCTTTAAACATTTTGTATTTGTTATCTTACTTTTTGGTATACTCTTCTTCTTCTCATTAACTTGACAATATTTTCAATTTGGACACTCGCATTGGAAAAGGGAATAACTACATGCAAAATGCGTTTGATAAAGAAAAGGATGGAAATTCAGATTTAGTAAAATTTTTCTGCTCTAATTGGACTATTGGGGCATAATTGTGACACGGAAATCTTTTAGTCTCCGGCACACCTTTTAGGTCCGGAAAATTTCATAAAGTCAAATTTCACATCCCTTTCTTTCCTAAAAGTTTTGCATATGTCTATTCTACTCTTTCGCACACTTCTTCTTTTGAACATCATACTAAATTAAATTTAGTTTAGTACAATTTTGAGTTCCAAAGAGTGGGGTAGACTTATGCAAATCTTTCGAGGAAGAAAGGGACACGAATTTTGATTTCGTGAAATTTTATAATCTAAAAGGTGTGCCGTCTGGCATAATGAAATTAATTTATCACTAGATGAATTTTGATTTGAAGTTGTCAAACTTTTTTTTAACTTAATTTCTGATTATAATCTTGTCTCACTTTAATTTCCCAACACGAAAAGGATTTTGGGGTGATTGAAGAGCAAGAATTTTCATTATGTTTTCTTTTCATCACTTTTTCATATTTTTTTTAAATGTTTGTTTATGAATAAACGATCGCATAATGCCCGGCGCACAATAACTTTTGTTTGTAAACATGTTTTCAAAATTTCCCATGAGAATGAGCAAGATGACTAGATCTAGATCTCACTCACTCTAATTGAAATGTCAAAAACATGTTTACTAAACAAAAGTTATAATAATACAATAACTTTTGTTTAGTAAACTTGTTTTTGACTTTTCAGTGAGAGTGAATGAAACATAGATCTAGTCATCTCGCTCACTCTTATAGACAGCTTTGAAAACATGTTTACAAACAAAAGTCATTGTGCGCTGGTCATAAGTTGGGAATATATATTTACAGAATTTTACATTTGAACTTCCTATCAGAAAATCAAAATTCAATTTTGATTTGGTGGAATGGGACAAACATGTCTAGAATTTCAGGAATAGATCAATAAATACTGTTTCGAAATTACTTTAAATTATTAGTTTTATTAAATCGGAAAGGTGTCCGAGCAGTGTAACTTATGAACCCCTGATTGATTAACTTGAAATTCTCCTGCTTCTTTTACACATTAATTCAACGGTCTCTTGAGTGTCTCACAGAGACTGGCACGCGAGCAATTTTGCAAGATTAAGCAAATTAAGTAAATTAATTGATGGAATTTACTGATAAATCGATTATACAATATTTACGGTTTTAAATATTGATCTTGTTTCCCGAGACATAATTAAGTGCCACCGCGGGGCACTTTTTATTTCTTCTTCTTTTGCCTTTCAGACTCAATTACAATTTATAACTTTATAGACTCGACGTGAAAAAAGTGGGTGGAATGGATAAAGTGTGTGACAAAAGTGGGTGGAGGAAGAGGTGGTGAATTAAAATGTTTGCCAAGAGGGAATAATGAACCCCGATGTGAAGGGTTAACAACCACTCTGGGGGCATTTTGTATCCATTGACATTCTCCAGTGTTCAAAGGCGGCAATTATTGATCAAATACCAATTTGTCGGGCGAGGTGGATTGTTTTTTTTTCCTTATGGGTGGGAGAAATCAACGTATATTTGATCGATTAACGAAGTATATTTTGTCTTATCTCTATTTCAGCGAGCGCTTTGGATCCTGGCATAGATCTCCTAGAAGCGCTCAACCTCTACACGAATCACTCCTACTACGACGGTGTCTCGCTGTCGGAGGATCCTCAGCAACGAATTGCTTATCATCTGCAAAGTAAGTTGTTACATGCTGAAAATATTATTGTAATTGATTTTCAAACTGGATTGATGCCTAGAAACATAAAATTCAAAATAATGGAACCTGGGGGCAAAATGTGACAAGTAGAAATTTCAATATTCCTTATCTTGAAATAAAGTTTGATGCTTGAAAATTTTACTATTATAAATGGTCTTAATGAATGCCTTTTAAAGTAAATTAGGGATTCTAGTAAGGAATTTCATAAATAAGAAATATTAGGATTTTGACTTTTGTAAAATTACGAACTCATGTCCCTTCAGCAATCAACGGCTTTTTGATTTCTGGACCAGACATCAAGGGACCACTATCAGAGATACTTACAATATAGTTTTCAACCCTTTGAGTCGAAACCCGGGGTCTACCAGCAGCGTTTTTCAGATGTATTCGTGCCTCATTACCATAAATTTTGACGATTTTATGTATATCCTGTCACGATTTTCCATAAAATTAAGCAAATAACGATGCAGATTCCATTCGCAAAAATTTCTAGACTTCTTGTAACTTTCCATTTTAACCTAAATTATAAATTAACAAAAGATACATTATTTATCATTACTTTTATATGCATATATTAACCACTGAAAACATTAGAAATGTGCAAACTGACCATTTGCCTCTTATGGCCTCTACACACTAGAGAAAATTATGTCCATATTGAAGAGTTCATCCTACACGAGCGAGCGTAGGGAATTTGCTTCAATATGGACATAAATTTCTCTAGTGTGTAGAGGCCATTAAATAACATAACTGGTGTTGATTGCACATATTTGACCATTTTCGGCCACTTTTTCAAGTTTGTCAAGAAACTTTTGGCCGATGAAAAATATTCAACTTTTGGAAAATATGTATTTTTGATATGAAATAAAATTAAAATTAACATTAACATCTATGGATTACAGGCAACTCATTTACGAAAAGAAAAATTTTAAAAAGTTTGTTTTTATCATTTTTTTGACCTGTTTTCTCGATCATTACTTTGTCAAGAAACTTTTGGTCGATTCTGTAGTTTTCTACTTAAATAAAAATATCGCACGAGACGTTTAGATCAGGATAATTTCATTGAAATAAGCCAAGTGATAAGCCCAATAGGCTTAGTGGAAACTGGGGCACAACCAAACACGGGGTAGCACCAAACACTGAGATTTTTTAATCAGACATTCGACTTCAGAGGACAAGACATATAGAAATTTATAGACGCTATAGGGATGCTTGTTCACTGAAGAAATGATAGGGATAGTTCAAGTAGTTTAGAAATAAAAATTAGTGTTTAGTTCTACCCCGTGTTTGGTGGTGCCCCAGTTTCCCCTATGTTAGATGTGATTATTTCATTGCAAATTCGAATTGGGGGGAAATTCAAAGTTCAGATAAGCTTATGATAGCTGAGATTCTCTCCAGGAAACTTCGAAATGCGTGCAAATCGGGTTATTTGCAAATTGAAATAAAAAGAGAAGAGACATGCACAAAAGTATCTGAAAAACTTAAAAGCCGAATATCTTGGAAACTATATAAGATATAGAGACCTCAAACTTTACATTCGTTTAGAGCCTTCTTTAGGCTTGGAGATATGCGAAGTTTCACTTGAAAATGAAGAAAAACGTTTCAGAAACTGAAAATTAACTGACATAAATTTAACTGATCTAATTTCCTTTTTAATTTTTTTTAAAGATAATTTTTATGCATCCCAAAGAAACGAAGACATATTAAGCTTTACTGAGTATGCAAGTGGTTTGGTATATATAGTTATTTTGCTTGCAGATAGCTTTGGGGCAAATCCTCAACCTTTTTAGCACGAATGATTAATAACACAATTCTCCTGTGAATCATGAAATGATGAATGTGGTTGAAGACAATTTGGAAGTCAATAAGACTGATAGAGTAGTTATCAATCATTTAACGTGGATTTCTTGACAAATTGACGCCACTGGGGTGATTTATATACTTCTCAAAGCTACCAATTGAATTTTCTCATATGTATGGCAATTAATTTGGATAAAGCTGTAATGGAGAGGCAACTTGGTTGAAGAGAAAGCAATTTAGGAGTGCGAATTTATCCATTTAGGCCACATTGAATTTTATACGTATAGGAGGTTGAATGATAAAGGATTTACAGTGGATTTTCTCTCACTTTCCCAGGGTAACATTTGGTGCCGCATTTCCCCATATTTTTCCGGTATTGATCCATGTATGTGTATTTAGTTTATTGTTTGGAGATATCCAGAAAACAAAATATCAAATTTATTAGCCTTCAATTTCACTCTTTATGACACAAATCAACTACTGCTGCTGATTATTGGTATTTGTGTTAAACAATTTTACGATTGTCAGACCCCATTCGATTCCGCCTCATTTTGTCGCACACGCAGCCAAAATATAATGGAGGACTCTCGGGGGACAATTTACCAAAATGTTTTCGGGGAAATGTTTTCATTTTGAGTGCATTTTCCTGGGGGAACTTCACAAATTTTTCACCAGAGACATCCCTCAAATAGTCACTTGATATCATGATTGTATAGCACAAGGGGTGGATTTTCTTTTTCAGGAATGGGTGATGGGTGCGGAAATTTTGAATTAAATTGTTCTTTGATTGTAAATTACAAACTTCCGGAATTGATTTTGATTTTTTTCCAGGGATTGTTATTTAAATGTCATTTGGAATATTTGAAATTGACAGTTACCGTCGTTGCGGGTGACTTTGCACTCGGGGGGTGACTGCACTCTGTTATCCGTAAGATTTTCACAAATTCTAGCACTTACTGATGGTCTTCGCCGATCCGGTCTACCATGTCAAAGTATAAAGGGATATGTTATGTACCAAGTAAGGTACAATGATCCTCAGAAGGATTCTTGTAGTTTCATTAATAGTCAGTGAAATGCTAATATCGGTATTTTGTCAAAAAAAACGGCTCCGTGAAAAGTTATCTGAAGGTGCAATTCCAAAATCGATTTCAGAATAGTAAATTGCCCAAACCCAATGTAAATTTATCTGTCTAGAATAATCCACTTCGATTTTGTTCATTATTTTTATTAAAATACTTTATTTTCACTATTATGTTCCTAAGAACGCATGATTTATGTTATAAGATTGCATATAATGGTCTTTCTAAAGCGTTATTATAGAAGTATTTGGTTAAAAATTATCCAATTTTTTGGAAACTTAAGATAAAATGACCGAGATCTACAAGTTGGTATGGTCGTCATCTTTATTTGACGTTTCATTATTTGACCGCCATTTTGAATAACTGACAAAACAAAAATTTCATCCAATTGAGCTGTAATTAGTTGAGATTATTAACAATCTCACCTACTATAATCCTAACAAAATTTCATGTCGTCCGATCGACCTCAAACTTGGCCAAAATGTGTTTCGCCACTTCCTGGTCACGAATATATATGTGGCTATTTTACGTTCCCGGCCGGCCGGCCGGCCGGCCGCTCTTTGGAGCTTAATAGCTCCTAAACTAAAAAAGATATCGACTTGTGGTTTTCGGCAAAGGTTATATATCGGGTGAAAATTGCAACTTGGTGCATTGACCCCCCACCCCCCACCCCTCCTTCCGCCATTTTGAAGACCCCCCTTTTTTTGTTTTCTCAATAGCTCCACCCCTATGGCATCGAGCGGGCTCAAATTTTAGTATGTTATAGCTGGGCCTTAGAGCTTTCCATCAATACCAAACTTAAGGTCCCCCGGCCCCCCTGACCCGAGCTATAAGGGTCCAAAAAAAAATTCTTAAAATGGCCATAACTCCGGTTCTAATTGTCAGAATTTAAAAAGTGAGGACTTTTTGGAAAGCTCTCGTGAAATGCCACTTCCACTTCTAACATCGCAAGTTCATAAAATCACCGCTAGGGGCGCTATTTTTAAAAAGAAGATTTTTCAATTTTCTGAATTAAATAACTCAAAAATTCCATTGTGCATCGGGCTGAAAATTTAGTATGTTGTAGCCGTTGATTATACCTATCAAACAAAAAAATACTTAAGTCGATCCATAACCCCTGACCCGAGCTATAAGGGGTCAAAGTTCGAACATTGACCGGCCTCTATCTCCGGTTCTAACTAACATAGCGACCTAAATTTTACCTTTTTGGTTTCGTCTCAATGAGCACTTTCATATGGAAGTTCAAAAAGTTACCACAGGTGGCGCTGTGATAGCGTCAAAATTCATCGAAATTCAAAGTCACTTTTCTCAAAAACGGCATTGTGCAAGTTAATGAAATTTTAGTATGTTGTAGTCCAGTCTAAGACGTTTCCAAAATGGAGCGTATGTGCGCTGTGGTTTCAATAGAACCGGAGATATGAGGGGTCAAAGTTCACGAAATTCAAAAAATCATATCTCCGGTTCTATGTGACCGATTTTGATGAATGATGGCTTAAACGAAAGATCTCAGCAAATGCTACAACTTTCTAGAACATTTGAACTTCGTGGGACCAACACCAGGGGCGCCACAGTCGAAAAACCAATTTCAATATCACATAACCTCAATTATCTCGACTGTCGCTGAACCGATTTTGATGATTACTTCGACATAATTGTGGAGCACATTTGTCTCTACATTTCGTCCATACATCATTTTCCACTCAGACTACGCTATCACTCCGATTTTGCCGTTTAAGTGTGAAAAAATTGATTTTTCCAATAATAACGCTTTGAAATCACTCAGATGCCAATTTGACTGCCTCTACTCCACCAAGACACTTAAAATATGGTTTTAAATGGAAAGTCCCACAAAAGACAACAATTCTTTGATAAAGTTGAAGTTCAACAAATGACTACTTGGGGCGCTCTGGTCGAAAAAACGAGTTCAGAAACAAAAAACCTCGCTTATCTTGGCTTCTGAGTAATCGATGAGATCATGTTCTATAGGAAAATTATAGAGAACATTCTGGTCTACATTTCACTCATATATCACTTTTCTGTCAGTTCATCCAAATCCTTCATATTTTGGTTTAAATACAAAATTTGTATAATTTCACGAATTTGATTCAAGATAACTGAATGGCGTCTCCCTACTTCAGCTCCAAATCGAATTTGCATGCACTCCGAGTTAGCTCACATTAAGAATCTCACCTACATAAGCCGGTTATTTTAGTATGTTATAGATGATGTCAAAGCCTTTTCAGAGGCTACAGAGGCTCCAAGTTCAAAATTTTGACACTTTCATGAATACAGAACTACTAGGAGCTTCTTTTATCGAAACCATTACAAAAAGACAGCGCTATCGTTAGGCGATGAGATCTAACAAACAAACAAAAAGAAAAGTAATGTTTTTGTTTATAACAGCATATTATTTGAGAATCAGAAAAAACTGTTTTTGCAAAGATGAAAAAATAAAAATAAATTAATTAATGCACTTTTCGCTTATTTTTTTTAATTATTTAAGAGAAAATAAATTATATAAAATAAAAGCCTTAACCATTTTAAATGTTTACTGAGGCATTTCGGTTAGGTTTCAAATATTGAAGATTAAAAAATAAAGACCACCAAAATATGAGTATTATAAAATTTTAAACTTTGAGCCTCTGTATCTAGGTAGAGGCTTGATTTAGACAAGAACATAGATACATTCTGAAAAGGTCTTGATATCAGCTACAACATACTAAAATTACAGCCCAATAGGACAAGTTTTAAATTTTGACAGTTACTCAAAATGGCGCACAGAAAAGTCAAATCAAGATGGTGACCACGTCATCTTGTAGATCTCGTGTATCTTACCCTTATATGTGAAGATCTTCATTGTCGTTTATTAGGATTTATTAAAAAGTGCAAAGTCACCCGCACCTTATCCCCAGTGCAAGCCGTTTTTCTTGATTTTTTTTAACATAGTAAAATTTTATAAAATTAATCCTAATGGCACAAAATCCATTCATTAACAACTGAATACAAATAATTTTAGCCATTCACCCCCCTCCCTTCACTTTAACTATCCACTTTTAGAGGGTAAAGTTGAAAAATAGCGAAAAAAAGTGCAATTCGAGCAATCCCAAATAACATGATTTTGGGAGGGGAAGGGGAGGGTGGGGGCAAAATAAGGGACATATTAATGGTCCCAGGGTCAACTTATGGGGGGGGTCCCCCGAAGGTCCCAAGTCTGTATCTCTCACCATTCTGCATCTATTTTAGATTGAAAATAAAACGCCAAAAATATGACATTTTTAAGACATTCGTTCCTCAATATATCATCAAGACTGGAGCCCTATTTTAGTACTGGACATTAGCAATAGTTCTTTACAAGTGATGATTGTTGATACACAAAACAGTTACCAACAAACTTTCCCTTAATCCCATTTTTTTCCCAAACGTATGACTTATTTCGGAACAAGAATTTTTCCCAAACGTACGACTTATTTCGGAACGGAGGGAGTATGAGTTATTCTCTTCGATAAAATAATTAAATTGTTAGATCTTTATAATAGGTTAATTTCATATCAACTAGATGATCTATTGATTCAATGGAGCTTTTATAGTTTATAAATGGAAGTTAGGATATAAAGCATATAAAGAAATCAATTCTAAATTGATCGTAAAATGTCTAGACTCACACCTAAAAGTTTCAATTTGGATTTCTTAATAGGAAAATAATTTCTTATGCAAACAAAAAATTTCTTCTATCCACACTATAAAACGCTCAAGAGTCATTAAATGTCGTCAAGTTCGTGTTTTAATTTGCTTCCCTAATTTTCTCATAAGCCTTAAAATCTGGGGAAAGAATAGAGAGAGTCATACTCAACGTGGAATAATTTAAAATTTATTATATGAGTGTGAATAATGTTTTACTAACTCTTATAAGAGAATATACTTCACAAATTTCACATAGCAGTTCATTTAAAAGTTTACAGTTGAGTTAATGGGATCGTAAAGTGTTAAAAACCATTATTTCCTCCCGAACATGTCCTCTGGGATCGATATTTTTTTTTTCTTTTGGGTTAAATATTAGAATGAATTTTCTTATTTCTGGCCATTTGCACTCTGCTTTCTTGAATATTGTGAAGGGGGTTGTTGGGAGGAACATGACGTGGTTGGTTGTTTATTGTTGCTACTTTAATATCTACGGGAGGCGGCCAGTAAGGCCTTCAGAATCGATGGGCAGACGTCCAAATAGTGTGCTTGATTGAGGGAGATTGAGATAAGGAAAATGCAGCTGATTTCTTCAGCACTGCGAAACTTCTTCAACACTTCCGGTTCTCTTCTCTTATTTTTTTTTTGCTTCTTCTTCCTCTAACTAATTGCAAAAGTCAGAGATGGAGGAATGAAAGAGTGTCTTTTTGAAGTGAGAAAGGACTTGGGAGAAATATCACGTCGATACTCGCAACAATATATATAACTGTTCAGTTGTTACTAAGCAACAAATTCATAGCAAACAATACAATGGTGAAATGCCGGTAAATCGACCAATGACGATGGCAAAGAGTTAAGTATAAGGAAAAAAACAACACGCGTCGTAAAAAGAATCAACTAAAACTTCTCCCTTGATTCTTATATACTTCAGAATAATAATGAATATGAGGGCAATTGAGTGAAGATTGAGATGGAAATCTCGTTGATTTCTCTTGCGAAATTTTCTTGGAAAAACAAAACCAGAGATTGAGGGTGAAGTGGATGGAAATGGGAAAATCTCAAGGGGGTGAATCATCCACTTATTCAGCATTGATAGATGAATTATCGCTGACAATTGGGATGTTAACCATTTATTTGCTTCATAAAATTTCAACAATTTGCTTATTGTTTGTGGATTGTTTAGTCAATTTTATTGAGTCAATTCTTATTGGTATTGTTTTACATTAGACAATTATTGATTAGGCAAACTTCAATAGTCAGAATATTAAAAACAAATTTATTTAATTTTCAAATTTATTATGCAAATAATTGGCAGCAGGATAAAGTAATTTCGGAATTTTCCATTATTTAGGGTAAGTGTGCCAAATTCCGGCCAGCTTGCAATTTCCGCCACCGTTTTTGTTCCTCGAATTTCCAATAACTTTTAGATTTTACGTACTCTAGAGATTATCCAATGCAAAAGAATATCAAAAAATGTAGCTTCGACAAACGAGATGACGTGAAAAAGATATTGGAAGAATTCCCGAAGGGCAAGGAACTATGAGAATGAAGGTGGCCGAAATAGGGCACCAAAGCTATGTCTATATTTTTATTCATTTTAAAATGTATTAATAATGATTTTAGAGTAAATAAGGACGGTAAACTCTTTACAAGGTTCCAAGCAACACTCTTTAAGAAGAAAGAATAAAAAAAATCAATTTGAATTTAAAATATTACATTTCAAACTTGAGACTTTGACGTTTACATGCAACTATGCCGAAATTTGGCTCACTTATCCTACTTACATTATACAAAATATGAAATCTGATTAAGAGAAATATAGGACACATTCAGTTAATTTGCTCATAATATAAATATCAACAGCAATTAAAGAGAACAAATTTGGTTCTGATTGATAAATATATAGAAATCTACCCAAAATTTAGGATCTCTTTACAACTTTACAGTTGCATATTTTATAATTTTTTAAAAGTTTCCCACTTTAGGATTTCTTGGTGGAAACTCTTTGCAGTTTCACTTCCGAAACTGCAAAAGTCAAATTTGCTGGATTACCAAACGTACCATATTTTGCGATTACCAATTTAATCAATTTAATTTGTCCTCCAATAAAAATCCTTGAATTTCTGTGGTCTGTAATAAGGAAGACAATTTCAAATGAAATCCTCACATGTTTTTCTCCAATTGAAGGCAATTTTATGAAAAAAGGGACAGTTTTTCTAAACTTTTAATATTAAAATTAATTAATTAAATTATTTAAGAAATACACAATAAATTACTATATATCCAGTATTTTTAAGATTTTAATGACCAGCGCACAATAATTTTTGTTTGTAAATATGTTTTAAAAATTGTCTACGAGAGTGAAAGAGATGACTAGATCTAGATCCCAATCGCTCTCACTGAAATGTCAAAAACATGTTTACAAAACAAAAGTTATTGTGCGTTGGGCATAATGCCCAACGCAACGCACAATAACTTTTGTTTAGTAAGCATGTTTTTGACATTTCAATGGGAATGAGTAAGATCTAGATCTAGCCATCTCGCTCATTCTCATGGGAAATTTTGAAAACAAATGTTTACAAAACAAAAGTTATTGTGCGTTCGGCATAAAACACAAAGATATATTTGGGTAAGAATTTTGTTATTGCTTTCAGATGTTTCATTGCTGTGTGTATTGCTGATGTATTGATGTGGTATTGCTTTCAGATGTTTTGTCGTATTTGTCTGAATAATTTGCTCAATTTGATAGTTTTCTACGTTAAGAAATGTCTTTTGAAACATTAAAACACATATCAATATTAAAAGAGATCATTTGTTTGCTCTACACTACAAATTCCTTTTACAGCTCGCACTCTACATAGAGACAACTCCTAAAAATTTTAAACACTATGAAAAAATATCTAAAATTCCAGGTTTAATGTCAAAGTTTTAAACTACTTTTGTAAAGTGAGAACCTGAGACAATTTTTAACTATTTTCAAATGCGTTGACCCTATAGGAGTCGTACTGTATATATGCATACTTTTCGACTCCTAACTTGCTTTCAATCATATTTTGGAAGTCTGCAATTCGAGTTTTTTTTTTACGTCACGCTGTTTGTCCATCTGTCCATCTGTTTGTCCGTCCGTTACCACACCTTAGAAACCAAACGGTTTGAAACTGAGCATTTTGATCTTCAATTGAGTTCCACCCACTCATTGGAACCTTCATGGGACCCCACCCCCATAAATCGTCCCAAGAACCGTTAACGTTAACATTTCCCTTATTTTTCCCGCACCGCTCTCCTTCCCCATCAAAACCATGCTTTTTGGGATTGCTCGAAAACACGTCGTGGGATTTTTAAAAATATTTCAGAGGTTGTCTATAAGCGAACATTTCGTCCATGTACATATACCATTGAATCATTGAATATTTCCTAATAACGGTTATTCAAAGCCAAAAGTCAAAAAGACTCAGGAAGCGCATTTCTGAACTGAACGGTGTATTTTTGGACTCATTGGAAATGTATTGTTTTCTGACATATATGAGACTACAGCGCCCCTGGTATCAGTTTCACGAACTCCATCTGTCCAAAGGATTATCGGGCATCTAAAGGAGAACAAATGTTCCCCTATTAAGAAATAAATCGGTTCAGCAGAATCGGAGATAAGGGCACCCAAGTATCAAAAAACGGCAAAAACGGTTTTGTCTAGATTCCAGGCGCAAAAACAAAATGAAATCAAAATGATAAATATTTTTGTAAATCATTTGACCCTAGCAATAGAAAAAATAGCATAAGAACCCAGAGACAAAAAAAGTTTAAAATTGTTGCACAGTGTTATTAGTCAGTATAACAATTGAAGGAATGACTGGAACAATTGATTTAGTCAGTATTCTATGGCAATTGATAAAGCAGAATTTGATAAATCGCCAAATCGCGCTAAAAAAATTGATTTAGAAATTCGAGATATTTGAGAACTAGATTAAGCCTCTCAAGCCTCTCAAGTCTGTTGGCCGTATTATGTACTGGTAATGAGCTGCTCACAAACAAATTAATTTTGATCCAAAATCTTAAACATGGGATTTTGGGCAATATTTTAGGTATAATCTACAACTCGATTTAAATTGGTTGTGAATTAGTAAACAGTAAACAAAAATAACGATGTAGAGAAATATATGCTGTTAAATGCTCGAAGTCGCACGAAACTAGCTATTCCTCAAGAGTATTGGACGTTTAAAGAACAGAACTTTATTAATATAAAGTAAATTATACGAAAATTCTTTTAGAGCATAGGATTTAAATCACGAGTTCGAGCATTCCGTAAAGCCGAGAAGCTATGCCACTATTTTTTGTTAGATCAAAATACTAATTAATTGATCAAAAGTTTTTATCCTTTTGATTATTTTCCAAAAGTTATTTAATAATAAAGCATGTGACAAACAAAAAACAGAATTGAAAGAGGTGTTTGTGAATGAGCTTAAAAAAACGACTTTCCCATTTCACCTTCTTCCCATTCTACAAACATCTCACTGTGAAATTCATACAATAAATTAGAGAATTCTTGACATTTTCTCAACTAATTCAGTGTGGAAAGGTGAATTGACACTAATGTCCAAACATTTGTCGAGAAAATTGATATCTTGTAAAATAAAACTTCTTCACTGTTTCGCCGCCACCGTTGAGAGGAAAAAACAGCCACAGCTCGGCAATTTGTTACCATCAAAATTGGGCGGGTTCTTCACATTTGTGTGCCTCTCTTTTCTCAACGCACATCTGCACTGATTTAGTGGATGTGGTGGAAAATTTGTCAACATTTAATGTGTTGACGACACTCGAAAAAAAGACCGGCGAGAGTGAATTTCGAGGGGAATCCAGAATAACAAGTGCGCGATTGATGATATTAATCAAGATCCAAGAAGAGATGAATCTTCTCGTGATTTGGGGGAATTTTCTTATGTTTTATCAAAAGATGAAAAGCAAATTAAAAGATTCTTTTGAGAAAATGCAATAAACTTATCTAGATTATTATAACTGCAAGGAAACTTTGAGAGATATTTAGCGGAGTTTAAATTGATGAATAACTGATGAATAATGTATTATACATTATCATAATGACTTGTTAAATCGCAGGCAATCGATTTTAAAAACTTTAGGAATCCTCAGCAATTTAGCTAATTTAAAAATTTCTAATCAATATTCTTGGAAAATCCAGTTCTATTCTGAATATATGGCAGAGATATTTTTTAAATTAAACATTTCTGTTTATTTAGATCAATTTGCATTAGTTTTCTAGTCTCAAGTTTCAATGTTTCGAGTTCCAAGAAAAGACTTTTCTTCTTGACTATTGACTTCTTTCTCTTGACTCTTTTTTTATTGACTTAATCGCTCAATTGCTTAGCACCTTTACTTTGCATAGAGCGAGGGTGATTTATTTAGCAGCCCCCAGAAATAAATAAAAGAAGGGGGCAAAGAAAAGTCTTGGGCAGGTCATGAAAACACAATTCACCCTCGAGCTCTTTTGACTTTGGAGAACACGAGATTAAATTCAATTAATTGTGAGAGAGTTCTCTTTGATTATATTGTTTATTTATTCTGATTCTTTGCAGGTGGTCATCGAAATTTACTTCTTCCGCCATCAGTTTACATTCGTGCAGCCAATTCAATACGAAAAACAAACGAATTCACATTAGCGGCTCATTTGCGACAGGACAAAGATAATAGTGGGTCCATCATTGCGTTTTCTTCTGGTGCAAATAGGTAATTTTTTTACTGTTATTTTTTTTCTAATTTAGAGAAATGGGAAATTGGGAGAATTCTTTATAGCTTCTTTAGAACTTAGTTTATCGTCTCTTTGATTTTTTTTTTTAGTGTTAATACGTTTAGGGGAAAGGCTCATAATTTTGTCCAGTTTCTTATTTTGGACACTTTGAGGATAAAATTGGACACTAAAAATAAATTGATTAAAAGGATGGATTTTTATTCCAATATTTGATGAATAATGAATTCTATCTAAATATTTGTTCTTTTTTGAAGATTTTAACACTAAATACGTTAAATTTTAAGTATAATTTGAGTTAAAATTGCTTTGTTGAAAATTCAGTGTGAGCAATTGCTTCTCTTAGAACTTCGTGTTTACTTCAGTTCTTATTTAGCTATGATGATGTACTAACAATGTTTCTTCGCTTTTTTGAGTGATATTATTGAATATTCATTAAAAATTGTGTTGATTCACGTTAGTGGTGATTTGTACATTTGAACTGAAGTGAGATTTGCCTTGTGAATTAGATGGGAAACTTTTTACGATATTTACCATTGAGGTGATACTCCTTATTTTGGACAGGTGTTTTTCTCACGAAATTTCGTGAAGTTTTAGCTTTTGTGATGACTAGGTTGGACAAATGCCTGGAGAAATAAAGGAGCATCATCTCTACGAAAGAGATGTAGCGAGAAAAGCCTTGAAAGACTCCCGGAAAGGCCAGGGAATGAGCGAATCCGCACGTACATGGGGTACCGAAGTCAACTGACTTTAATGAATGATATGGAAAGTTTCCGGGATTCTTGTGACATTCTACGTTTCCCTTACATGAACAAGAAGAGGACTTGGTAAGATTGGTTCATGAAATGAAGAACAATGGGCATCCTGTTGAGGCGAATTATCTGTCCAAATTTACAGCCAAGTTGTCCAAATTAATAACCAAGTTGTCCAAAATAAGAGTTAAATTCACCTCTACATATCAATTCATTTTTAAACGTATTAAAACTAATTTTAGTAAAAATAAGACGATAAATAGCATGCCAAGTTTCTAAACAACCCTTCTGAAAAGAGAGTGACAAAAAAGAGTCAATTAGTATTGAAAATATCGCACTTCAAACTTGGAACATCGATGCTTATAAGCAGACTGGATACAATTATGAGCCGTTACCCTAAATAAAATGAATAAAAATAAAGACAATCATTTGACTGTAATTTTGGACACCTTGTTTATAATTCGGGTCACTTTGTTTATAATTTTGGACAGCTGATATTTCGTAAAGGAGTCCCTATTCTCGTCTATTTGAAGAACCCAAATTCTTCTGTTCTTCTCCTGCTTAGGAGAATTAACCGTAGATCGCTCCAAGGAACCCGAAAGCTTTCCTTATAATTCATTAAAGACTGCACGTGTCTTGACTCAAAATAGGAGTAAATACATATTATCTTGCCTTCCCGCAACTTTTCTAAGGTTTTTTGCACTGCATTCTCGTTCGTATGAGTGATGCTTTTCTGTTCCTTTAGGCATTACACAACTTAATCATCATATTAATTTAAAATTTATAGAATTTTGAGGAAAAAAAAACTGTCCGAAATAAAAAACATTACTTCAGTGATGAACCTCTGACAAAATTGTCCACTTTTACACAAATAATATAATTCACAAGGCAAATTTCACTCTAGATTTTATGAACAAAATCATTGTTAACGCGAATTATTACAATATTCAATGAATATTTAATAATATCTTGACCAAGGATAAGAATAATTATTTAGATGGAATATACTATTTATTATATGCGAAGATAATTCCATAATTTTTAATTAACTTTTTAGTGGTTTTCAACTTTACCCTCAAAGTGTCCAAAATTATGTTGTCTTAAATTATGAACACCTCCCATATTAGGGGAGAACCGGCATGTTTCAGCTATTTATATTATTAATCCTTTATAATAATTTTTTAAATTTTAGAATTAAATATTTAATTCTTAATATTTAGTTCCTTATCTCAGAACTGAAGGCAATTTTGGTAAAATGTGTATGCAATGAAATTCGGTACGATTTATATTAAAAATCTTCAATATCTCAAAGGAATGAATTCCTTTAAGCTGTCTTCCACTTTCTTCATAAATTGTGGAAAAATTGATTGAATTTATTATTTAGTACATGTATGTACAAAATAAGTGTACTAAACTCTTATTTGATAAATATCCAATTAAAATAGTAATTTTATTCGTAATTAAAAATCTGGAATGGATTTAAAAGTTCTAAAGATTAATTAAAAACGTGCTTACATTTGTACTAAATCTCAATCATGTTTATTGAACTAACAACATTTTTTGTGTAGCGTTCGTGAAAGATTTTTCTAAATATCGAAAGAAATTTTATACCATTTTTGAGTATTATTCATTATTTTTTCTTAATATGGATTATTTTTGTTATTTCTTGTTATATTATCTACTTTTTGCTGCAATATTAAACTTAAATATATATGAGTCCCGGTTAAAATTCCGAAAGCCAAAATGCCGAACTCCAAAATCCCGTAAGCCAAAATCCCAAATGGGTCAAGTCGAAATCCCGAACACCAAAATCTCGAAAGTCAAAAATCCCGGTCCCCAAAATGCTGAAAGTTAAAATCTCGAAAGCTAGAATCCTGAATTCTTAAGTGTCATAACTACTCCCATGATTCCACCCGTATTTGCTACAGCAGGCAAAGGGAAAATTTCTGTGTTTTAGGAAATTATTTCATACATTATCCTCCGTATAAATTCGACCCTTTCAGGATTTTGACTTTCGGAATTTTGGCTCTTCGAATTTTTGATGTTGAAGATTTTAGCTATTCTGGATTTTGATCTATTCCGAATTTCGACCGATTCGAGATTTTATCTCTTCGGTATTTTGTATTTTCCGCATTTTAGTGTTTGAGATTTTGGCTTTCGGGATTTTCTCTCTCAGGACTTTTGCCGGTATCGTACTACAGTTACTGTATTTATAATTTCTTATTTTAGGATGGACTATAGAGAAAATGAAGATCAGAAGGGGTTCTTGTTTTTAATATACTTAATGTACTAGTCTTATTTTTCTCCTTATTTAGTATTTAGATGGGATGGTTCGCCTATACGTAGCTTTTGAAAACTATTTATTTTTAGTATAAATAATTTAGCGAATAAACATTTTTATGGATTTTTTTTATTTAGGAAATAACACATTGAACAGTAAAAAAATCAAATCAGTAAATAATTTAAAATAATCAGTAAAAAATGGTACGATTTTTTTTATTTAACTCTTTCCGGACCGCAGCATATGCTGCAAGCCAATTTCACAATTTTTAATCAAAAATATCTAAGCTCAGGAATTAATTGAGGTCCTACAAAAAATATCTCACATTTGGACATCCTTATAGTTTGTAATCATCCACAAGAATCGGATTTATATCAATTCTGAATACTTAAAAAACATTGTTTTTCACAGAACATTCATATGCTGCTTTGGGTACTCTCGTCCCAAAAGAGACGAAAGAGTTAAAAAGAAAACTAAAAACTGATCATAAATTTCTTCAAATCAAACCTGTAAAAGAATAAGATGGTTTACACCTTCTTCTATATTTATTTTTTACAAATTGACCGATTTTCATTAGGCGGTCTTCAGACTAGAAATTTAACCTAGTTTCCAAAGGTCTCAAAATCCTGAATAGCGAGCAATTTTATTGCTTTTTGCGAATCTATAGGTTTCTTATCTTTAATGATTCAATCCTAAGTTAAATTGTTCCAAAAAATCGTGATTGATTAGAAATTAGAGCAGTTAAGCCATATGGCTAAGTCTTAGATCTGAAGCCCGTATTATTGTACCAATTTTACCAAAATACTTCCCATTCTACCGCAGCAATAGTTTAGTAGTATATACACTGAGAAAAAAGAGGCTGTGATTAACTTTTTTTCCTCGTAACTTTAACACTTTTTAGGTGTAAAAATATATCAACATTTTTTAATCTTAATTTTACACCTTTTTAAGGGTAAAATTAACATGAAAAAGGGTTAATTTAACCCCTAATACACCTAAAAAGAGTAATATTTACACCGATTTCGGATCAATACTGCAGGGTAATATTAACATTTCCGGAATGTTATTTTAACTTTTTCGGATTTCTCTCAGTGTAGAGGAAACCGTTGTAAAATTTTCACATGGTCAATATTCAAGAGAAATTAGCGAGGAACAATTTTTTTTAACCCTTTAACCCTTTAAGATTGGCGTATTTAGAGAAACGCATAACTTTCTATAGTTGAAAAAATTATTTTTGTTTTCGGGACACCGGTGTCTCACTCGTCCTTAAAGGATTAAACTTTATATTACTTTAGCAAATGTGTCTTAAAATCTGTAGTTGAACTTTGTAAAACTGTCCCAGTGTCCCTTAGTATTATTGACAATATACAATTAAAATATTTCTTGTAATTATTTATTTCAGGTATCTTGAATTGCAATCAAGTGGTCGACGTGATGAATTGCGATTTCACTTTACCTATACGACATCAGAAGGTGTTTCCCAAGTTCACGTTGAATCCTTTCCGAAAGTTATGTTAGATGATAATAAATGGCACAAGATAGCACTCTCAGTAAGTGGCTCCGAAATTCAACTAATAATTGACTGCCATCCAATGTATAGACGAGTGACACATTTTTTACCAGATAGAAATTTTAGTGCTTCCAATATGCAATTATTTGTTGGACAGAGAAATCTACAAAATCATTCGTTATTTAAAGTAAGTATCCTACATTCACATTAATTTCCTATATTAATTTCTCAAGAGTTGATTTTAATTGTGGAGTCATTTTGAAATTGCATCGTGGTGGTGGCGGTTTAGAAGAGGGAAAAAAGGACTATTAATCAATTAGGCAATTAAGGACACAACTGGAGATTAGCCACCTCCGCATATTTTTCTGACCTTTTGATCCATTATCAAATGATGACGATGATAAAAATTCAATTAGAGTCACGACTAAATACGCTTTAGTTGCTTAGATGGATGGATCAGGAATAATATCCAAGGACTCATGTAATTATTGATGGGCATTTAGTGAAATTTTCTCTTCCGAAAAAAAATCATCGCTTACGTGTGTCAAAAAATAATCCCCACAAATAGAGACTAAATTTAATGACAAACACAAAAAAACAGGGCAGAGAGGAGGTTAATTTGATAAACAATTTAATTATTTCTATATCATTTATTTCCGCCCACAAAAGCAACGAACCCTCAGGCACAAAATGTCATTCAGAAGAATTTTCCAGCCGGAAGAAGAGGTAGAGGTTAGAAGTGGAAAGAAAATGTTTAATGTCTCGCGAAACATTTTCTTGAAATTCCCCATCAACGAGAAATGTTCAGGGAATTCCAGGAATAAATTCCTAGAAGCCTTTTCCACTTTCTTCATAAATTGTGGAAAAAAGTTTATAGGTGTGAAATAAATTGAGACGCTATTATATTGAAAATGGTAATATAAGAATACTATTGCATTTATTGGTTGTAAGAAAAATTGATTGAATTTAATATTTAGTACATGGATGTACTAAAAAATGTACTAAACTTTTATTTGATAAATATCGAATTAAAGTAGTAATTTTATTCATAATTAAAAATCGGTTATGGATTCAGAAGTTCTAAAGATTAATTAAAATAGTACAAAATCTCAGTCATGTTTTTCGAATTAATATCAACCTTTTGTGAAGTGTGTGAGAAATATTTTTCTAAGTAGGTTAAATGTCCTAATTCAAAACCATTTCCAGACGCTTTAACTTTGACAGAAGATTCAACACATTCAGTTCATATTTTTTCTGAAGAGAATTACATAAATTTGCTCCTTGACTCTTCTAGAATGTTACTGTTTAGTGAAAATTCTTTAGATATAATTTGAAAACTTCTTAAATACAAGAAAATTACGCTAGTGTAAAATGCTTCTATTGGAAACAAATTACTCCAAATGGGGACAAGGGAAAGTTTCTAATTGGAGACAAACAGTATAAGTGAAACTGCGACGAAAGACTTTCAAAACCTTGTTGAGTTGCTCCTGAGTGCAGGATTTGTTCTTATTCCTGGTCTTTCCTCCTTTCCCATTTAAAACAATAAGAAAATCTCCAAAAAAAAACATATTTCCGGGGTTTCCTATTGAAGCATTTGCAGACTCTTCAGAAAAACCCTTTTTGTTCACGAAATAGGTTATTTTTTCATTTGAAAACTTCACGTACCGTTAACAATAAAGATTAGCAATTAATTTAAGTTAAATTAGCCAAGAAATAAGACATAAATGTTAAACAAAACGATTAAACAACAGTTACCTCATTGTGTTTTTCATTGGAAAACATGGGTCGATCGATGAAAAATTCTATGGTGAAAAGGTACACTTTAATTTTTTCTGAGAAATTAACAAATTAAAATTTGTGAATATGAATGGATTTTCGCTTTATTTGGAGCAAAATTAACTAAATAATGAAACTGAGGCATAGAAAATATATGAATATAGTAATTTAGTACTGTATTTATCATGAAAACAGTGACGTTTCCATTTGGAGTAGCGAAAAATTTCCATTTGAAGCAGGTTTTGAATTAGCTTAATTTACCCTATGTAGGGAAATTTTATGCAATCTTTTAGTATTTTTTTTCCATTCTTTTTTCTTAATATGGATTATGTATGTTCTGTTGGAATACTTTTGATTTGAGCTGATCCATTTTAGTTTCTTATGGCTTTGGCACAACGTTTAGATCAAGAAAATTTTATATAGTCGAAATTCACATCCCTTTTTTTATCAAACATTTTACATATCTATCCCACTCTTTCTGGCTCTTCTTCGTCTTTTGAAAATCACATCAAATTAAATTTAGTTTATTCCAATTTTGAGTACGAAAGAAGAAGATAGACATTAGGGTGTTTCACAAAAAATTTTTTTTTTTATTTTCGAGCTCTTGATTGCTCAAAATGTTCTATTTGATGAGACAAGAAAATGCTTCATAGACATGAAATTTTTTCAACGCAGTCTAGAGGTCGCGACGGGGCTTTGAAGATTATTAGGGTATCAGGGTCGGCAACGGCTCTAGAGGCCAAAGGGTTGGAGATAGAGACTTGGGACCTTCGGGGGACCCCCCCATAAGTCGACCCAAGGATCGTTAAAATACCCCCCATTTTCCCCCGCCCCTCCCCTTCCCCTCCAAAACCATATTTTTTGAGATTGCTCGAAAACGCATAGTGCGATTTTTTTCATTTTTGGATATGTTTTAGAAATTACCCAGGCGGACATTTCGTCCATATACGAAAATCCCGTTGAATCATTCCTAATAACGGTTTTTCAAGGTCAAAGTTAAAAAGGTTCTATAGAGCGTATTTTTCATCCGAATGGTATTATTTTTGGGCTCATTGCAAAGGTCTTGGAATTCTTGACATGCCTGAATTGATTCCAATCGGTTATGAACCTATAATGAACCGGTTTATAACCGATAACTATTTTTCCCCCAAATTCAATTATATTACTCCTGAAGTGTATTTTGGTTAATGTTAGGAGTTATTTAACTATCGGTTCAAGTTGGTTGTGAACCGGCAAACTTAAAATATGCGAAAGTACTTTTGAAGTAGAGCAACTAAGTCACAAGTTTGATCACTTTGCATAGCCTAAGACACTTTGTCACCATTTTTTTTTTTTTGACAAAGAGATTTAGAAAAGAAAAAACGAACATTTTTTTCGCAATTTTTTGCCTTCACAAAATTGAATTATTCATTATGCTTTTCACGATGCTTTTTAATACCTTTTTGACTTTTTTTTTGCATTGAAGAACCTCGATTTTTCTTGATCCCTTTTACCCTGTTTTTGAATCGACCTTAAAAACACAAAATCCTTTTCTCATAAGATCACTCCCTGACAATTTTTTTAGCCATCAGAAGTAGAAGACTATAAATTTTTACAGTATTCTTTTTCTTTTTTAAACCCAAAGAGCAAAATTTGCTTTACTAAATTTTTTGAAATTTGTTTACCCAAAACCTTTAACATTTTCACGTTTTTTTCTCTCCGCCCCATTCTTGCATTAAGATCCAACAAACATTAATAAGACTGTAATATTCAAAGCACAACAACTTTTGTTTGTAAATATATGTTTTCAAATTTGCTTGGGGGAGTGAGTGATATGACTAACTGTGTTATCACACTTGCACATTAAAATTTTAATATGATTCACATTAATTGTCGCTGGTGAGAGTTCAAATGTGTAATTTGTGTGTTTGAATCATTTTATATTCAAAATTTGATCTATTTGTTGATAAGAAGGTAGACTTAGCCCGCAAAATTTGATATAAATTGATTTATAGTTAATGAGAAAAATTAATGCGATTTTCTCTTTAATTTTGGCATTGAATAAACGAGCAGTAAAAAGTCAAATTTGGTCAGCAAAAAAATTCGAAATGATCAGTAAAAAATAAAAAATGGTCAGTAAAAAATAAAAAAAGGTCAGCAAAAAGTTTAGAAAGATCAGTAAAAAATTAAAAAAGAGCAGTACTTTATTAAAAGCGGTCAGTGAAAAATGAAAAATGGTCAGCAAAAAATTAAACATGATCAGTAAAAAGTAAACGATGATCAGTGAAAAACAAAAAGTGGTCAGTAAAAAATAAAAAGTGGTCAGTAAAAAATTTAAAATGAGCAGTAAAAATATTGAATTTGGTCAGCAAAAAATTAAAAATGATGAGTAAAAATATTTTAAAAAGCAGCAAAAAATTAAAAATGAGCAGTAAAAAATAAAAAGTGGTCAGCAAAAAATGAAAAATGATCAGTATTAATATTCGAGATGATCAGTAAAAAGTTAAAAAATGATCAGCAAAGAATTGAAAATGAGCAGCAAAAAATAAAAAATGGTCAGTAAAAAACAAAAAGTGGTCAGCAGAAAATCAAATTTGATCAGCAAATAATTCGAAATAATCAGCAAAAATTTTCAATTTTGTCAGTAAAAAGTTAAATTTGGTCAGTAAAAAATTAAAAATGAGCAGTAAAAATATTCGAGTTGATCAGCAAAAAATTAAAAATGAGCAGCAAAAAAAAAATTAAAAAGCAGTAAAAAATTAAAAATGATCAGTATAAATATTCGTATTGATCAGTGAAATATTAAAAAGTGGTCAGTAAAAAATTAAAAAGGAGCAGTAAAAAATAAAAAGTGGTCAGCAAAAAATTAAAAGAGGTCAGTAAAAAATTAAAAGTGATCAGTGAAAAATAAAATATGATCAGTAAAAAATTAAAAATGAGCAGTAAAAAATTAAAAATGAGCAGTAAAAAATAAAATTTGATCAGTAGAAAATCAAAAGTGGTCAGCAAAAAATAAAAAGTGGTCAGCAAAAAATTAAAAGAGGTCAGAAAAAAATTAAGAACGGTCAGTAAAAAATTAAAATTGGTCAGTAAAAAATTAAAATTGATCAGTAAAAAATATAAATTGGTCAGCGAAAAATTAAGCCAGTGATAATCCTAAATCAGCTTATAGAGGTGCATTTCCTTCGGGATCGGAATCTTCGTTTTTCCATTTTGTTTTTTTCACTTTTGTTTTTCCCAGTTTTTTCTTTGGAATCTTTGTCTTCGGTAAATTTTGTTTTTAAAAACATTGTCTTTGGAAATCTTGTATTTCATACATTTTTCACAATTTTCATAAATTCTGTCTGTAACACATTTTGCACAAGTATATTTTATACCTTTCCAAAAATTTCCTTTTCTCAAAAAATTTCCATTTGCCCCAAAGGACGAAACTAAAAACTTCTCAAACCATAGAGAATTTCCCTTTGCCCTAAAGTACGAAACTAAAAACCTCCAAAAAACAGAAAATTTCCTTTTGCCCCGACAAACGATATTGATAATTTCCTAAAACACAGAAAATTTCCCTTTGCCCCAGCAGACGATACTGATAAGTTCCCAAAACACAGAAAATTTTCCTTTGCCCAAAATGACGAAACTAAAAATTTCGCAAAACAGAAAATTTCCCTTTGCCCTGAAGGCCGAAACTAAAAATCTCCCAAAAACAGAAAATTTCCTTTCGTCCTGATAGGCGATACGTTTAACATCCGAAAACACCCTTGTCCCAAAGGACGAGACTAAAAATTTCCCGAAATACAGAAATTTCTCTTTGCCCTAAATGACGAAACTAAAAATTTCCCAAAACAAAAAATTTCCCTTTGCCCTGAAGGACGAAACTAAAAACCTCCCAAAAACAGAAAATTTCCCTTTGTCCCGACAGGCAATACTGTTAACTTCCAAAACACCTTTATCCCAAAGAACGAAACTAAAAATTTCCCAAAATACAGAAAATTTCCCTTTGCCCTAAATAACGAAACTAAAAATTTCCCAAAACAGAAAATTCCCCTTTGCCTCGACAGATGATACTGGTAAGTTCCTAAAATACAGAAAATTTCCCTTTGTCCCGACAGACGATACTGATATCTTTCCGAAACACAGAAAATTTCCCTTTGCCCCAAAAGACGAAACTAAAAATTTCCCAAAACACAGAAAATTTCCCTTTGCCCTGAAGGACGAAACTAAAAACTTCAAAAAACACCATTGTATTATCATTATTTTATTTAATAAAATATATTTGTTTAAAATATGTATATAAAAGATAAGATTTCCATAGACAATGTTTCCAAAAAACAAGGGTTACCGAAGAAAAAGATTCCAAAGACAAATTGGAAAAAGCAAAATGGAAAAAAACAAGAAAAAGATTCCGCAAACCTTTGGAAACTATGAGAGATAGGGGCCTCATAATTTACACCATATTAAAGTCTCCTTTAGGCTCAAGATGTGCGAAATTTCACTTGAAAATGAAGAAAATTACTGCTCATTTTTAATTTTAACTGCTCGAACTCCAAGAGAGAGCAGGTTTCACAATCGACTTTTTTTTTTCAACTTTGCAAAATCCTAGCTGCTAAACGGTAAGAGATATTGACTTCCGGTCTTCGGTGACCCCCCCAGAAATCAATACATTCTATCTAACTAACTTACCCAAATTACCCCCCACCCCTTCATGCGTTCCCTATCCCCCAAAAATAGGCTGAAAATGAGGTTTTTCTAATTTTAAAAAAAATTGGCCCTGACGATTTCCTTCATTTTTGGATATGTTATGGAGGTAGTCCAGCTGAACATTTCGTCCTTAGACACCTATCACCGGAAAAATCGCCATCTTGAATTATTCAAGGTCAAAGGTCAACCACCCTAGAGGGCCTAATTTTCAACGGATTTGGACAAATTTGGACATTTTTGAAAGATCTTTTAATTCTGAACCCGACTGCATCGGTCACAATCGGTGATGGATCGGGAAAGTAACGGTAATATATTTATTTTAAAAATACTGTTTTTCGCACTTTTTCAGTCTTTTGACCCATATAAAATTTAAACGGTAAGAGATATTAACTTCCGGTCTTCGGTGACCCCACCTCAAATGACATTATCTCGAAAGTAATCTCTTTGTTTTTACCCCCTCCCCTTTCATGCGCTCCCTATCCCCCAAAAATAGGCAAAAAATGAGGTTTTTCTAATTTTAAAAAAAATTGGCCCTGACGATTTCCTTCATTTTTGGATATGTTTTGGAGATAGTCCAGCTGAACATTTCGTCCTTAGACATCTATCATCGGAAAATTCTCCATCTTGAATTATTCAAGGTTAAAGCTTAATTTTCATCCGATTTGTTCAATTAATTAATTAAAAGATTAATAATTTTTTGAAACCCTCTTCTTGAACAATTTTCAACTTCTAGATTGTTTTGTGGTGATTTATAGACAAATTTAATTCGAAAATAATTTTCTATACCGTCGTTGCGGGTGACTTTGCACGTTTTTTCGCTGTTTTTCAACTTTGCCCTCTAAAAGTGGATAGTTAAAGTGAAGAGAGGGGGGTTAATGGGTAAAATTATTTGTATTCAGTTGCTAATGAATGGATTTTGTGCCACTAGCATTAATCTTATAAAATTTTACTATGTTTAAGAAAATCAAGAAAAAAGGCTTGCACTGGGGATAAAGTGCGGGTGACTTTGCACTTTTTAATAAATACTAAAAAATCAACAATTTCTGATAATAAACGATAATGAAGATCTTCACATCTAAGGGTAAGATGTACGAGATCTACAAGATGACATGATCGCCAACTTGATTTGACGTTTCTGCCCGCCATTTTGAATAACTGTCAAAATCTAAAACAGGTTCGATTGGGTTGAAATTTTAGTATGTTGTAGCTGATATCAAGACCTTTTCAGAACGTATCTATGTTCCGGTCTACGTCAAGTATTTACCTTGATACAGAGGTTCAAAGTTTAAAAATTTGAAATATTCATATTTTGGCGATCTTTATTTTCTAATCCTGAATTTTAAAACATAAACGAAATGCCTCAGTAACCATTAGAAATGGTTGAGGCTTTTATTTTATATATTTATTTACTCTTACATAATTAAAAAAAATGAAAAGTGCATTTAATTATTTTTATTTTTTCATATTTGCAAAAGTTTTTCAGATCTTCAAATAATATGCTGTTATAAAGAAAAACATTACTTTTCTTTTTGTTTGTTATTTAGATCTCATCACCTAACGTTAATACTGCCTTTTTTGTGATGGTTTCGATAAAAGAAGCTCTCCGTAGTTTTTTATTCATGAAAATGTCAAAATTTTGAACTTGGAGCCCCAGTACCCAGACAATCGCTTGACCTAGGTCGCATTTTATATACGTTTTGAAAAGGTCTTGACATCAGCCAGAACATACTAAAATTTTAGCTCAATCGGATGAGATTTTTGTTTTGACAGTTATTCAAAATGGCGGACAGAATCGTCAAACCAAGATGGCGACCATATCATCTTGTAGATCTCGGTCATTTTATTTTAAGTTATAAAAAAATTGGATAATTTTTGGCCAAATACTTCTATAATAAAGCTTAAGAAAGTCCATTATATGCAATTTTATAATATAAATCATGCGTTCTTAGGAAGACTATAGTGAAAGAAAGGAATTTACTAAAAATAATGATCAAAATCGAAGTGAATTATTCTAGCCAGATAAATTTAGAATAGATTTGGGCAATTTACTTCTCTGAAATCGATTTTGGAATTGCATCTTCAGATAACTTTTTCGCGGAGTCGTTTTTTTGACAAAATACCTGTACTAGGATTTCATTGACTATTACTGAAACTACAAGAATCCTTTTGAGGATCATTGTACCTTACTTGGTACTTAACATATCCCTATATACTTTGACATGGTAGACCGGATCGGCGAAGACTATCAATAAGTGCTAGAATTGTTCAAAGTCTCACAAACAGCAGAGTGCAAAGTCACCCGCAACGACGGTACATCAGAAAGCTTGCGAAAAGGTATATAAGGCAGAGCTCTTTCTCGGGAGTTCGAGCAGCTCGCAAAGCCTCGGACGCTTTGCCACCCCTTTTACTGACCACTTTTTATTTTTTATTGTACATTTTTTTATTTTTCTGACCACATGTTATTTATAACTGCACATTTTTAATTTTTGCTGACCAGTTTTTTTACTGTATTGAATATTTTCAATTTCTTGTTGACCACTTCTTGTTTTTAATTGAACTTTTTACTGACCACTTCATTTTCTACTAATCAAATTTTATTTTCTACTGCCCATTTTAAATTTTTAACTAACCACTTTTACTGATCACTTTTCATTTTTTACTGATCAAATTTTATTTTTTGCTGATCATTTTTAATTTTTTACTGACCATTTTTAATTTTTTACTGACCACTTTTTATTTTCTATTGATAACATTTTATTTTCTACCGATCAAATTTTATTTTTTACTACTCAATTTTAATTTTTTTACTGACCATATTTTATTTTTCATTGATCACTTTTAATTTTTTGCTGATCACTTTTTATTTTTTACTGACCAATTTTTATTTTTTGCTGACCGCTTTTCATTTTCTACTGATCAAATTTAATTTTTTACTGCTCATTTTTAATTTTTTACTGACCATATTTTATTTTTCACTGATCACTTTTAATTTTTTGCTGACCACTTTTAATTTTTTGCTGAGCACTTTTTATTTTTTGCTGACCACTTTTGATTTTCTACTGATCACTTTTTATTTTTTACTGCTCATTTTTAATTTTTTACTGTTCATTTTTAATTTTTTACTGACCATATTTTATTTTTCACTGATCACTTTTAATTTTTTGCTGACCACTTTTTGTTTTTTACTGACCATTTTTTATTTTTTGCTGCTCATTTTTAATTCTTTGCTGATCACTTTTTAACTTTTTACTGATCATCTCGAATATTAATACTGATCATTGTTCATTTTTTGCTGACCACTTTTTATTTTTTACTGCTCATTTTTAATTTTTTGCTGCTTTTTAAAATATTTTTACTCATCATTTTTAATTTTTTGCTGACCAAATTCAATATTTTTACTGCTCATTTTAAATTTTTTACTGATCTTTCTAAACTTTTTGCTGACCTTTTTTTATTTTTTACTGACCATTTTTTATTTTTTACTGATCATTTCGAATTTTTTGCTGACCAAATTTGACTTTTTACTGCTCGTTTATTCAATGCCAAAATTAAAGAGAAAATCGCATTAATTTTTCTCATTAACTATAAATCAATTTATATCAAATTTTGCGGGCTAAGTCTACCTTCTTATCAACAAATAGATCAAATTTTGAATATAAAATGATTCAAACACACAAATTACACATTTGAACTCTCACCAGCGACAATTAATGTGAATCATATTAAAATTTTAATGTGCAAGTGTGATAACACAGTTAGTCATATCACTCACTCCCCCAAGCAAATTTGAAAACATATATTTACAAACAAAAGTTGTTGTGCTTTGAATATTACAGTCTTATTAATGTTTGTTGGATCTTAATGCAAGAATGGGGCGGAGACAAAAAAACGTGAAAATGTTAAAGGTTTTGGGTAAACAAATTTCAAAAAATTTAGTAAAACAAATTTTGCTCTTTGGGTTTAAAAAAGAAAAAGAATACTGTAAAAATTTATAGTCTTCTACTTCTGATGGCTAAAAAAATTGTCAGGGAGTGATCTTATGAGAAAAGGATTTTGTGTTTTTAAGGTCGATTCAAAAACAGGGTAAAAGGGATCAAGAAAAATCGAGGTTCTTCAATGCAAAAAAAAAGTCAAAAAGGTATTAAAAAGCATCGTGAAAAGCATAATGAATAATTCAATTTTGTGAAGGCAAAAAATTGCGAAAAAAATGTTCGTTTTTTCTTTTCTAAATCTCTTTGTCAAAAAAAAAAAAATGGTGACAAAGTGTCTTAGGCTATGCAAAGTGATAAAACTTGTGACTTAGTTGCTCTACTTCAAAAGTACTTTCGCATATTTTAAGTTTGCCGGTTCACAACCAACTTGAACCGATAGTTAAATAACTCCTAACATTAACCAAAATACACTTCAGGAGTAATATAATTGAATTTGGGGGAAAAAATAGTTATCAGTTATAAACCGGTTCATTATAGGTTCATAACCGATTGGAATCAATTCAGGCATGTCAAGAATTCCAAGACCTTTGCTATGAGCCCAAAAATAATACCATTCGGATGAAAAATACGCTCTATAGAACCTTTTTAACTTTGACCTTGAAAAACCGTTATTAGGAATGATTCAACGGGATTTTCGTATATGGACGAAATGTCCGCCTGGGTAATTTCTAAAACATATCCAAAAATGAAAAAAATCGCACTATGCGTTTTCGAGCAATCTCAAAAAATATGGTTTTGGATGGGAAGGGGAGGGGCGGGGGAAAAATGAGGGGTATTTTAACGATCCTTGGGTCGACTTATGGGGGGGTCCCCCGAAGGTCCCAAGTCTCTATCTCCAACCCTTTGGCCTCTAGAGCCGTTGCCGACCCTGATACCCTAATAATCTTCAAAGCCCCGTCGCGACCTCTAGACTGCGTTGAAAAAATTTCATGTCTATGAAGCATTTTCTTGTCTCATCAAATAGAACATTTTGAGCAATCAAGCGCTCGAAAATAAAAAAAAAATTTTTTCGTGAAACACCCTAATAGACATGCGCAAAACATTTGAGAAAGAAAAGGATGTTAAGTTTTATTTCATGAAATTTTCCCGATCTAAAAGACTTAATGCCTCCAGCACACCTATTAGATCGATAGAATTTCATGAAAGCAAAATTTGCGTCCCTTTCTTTCTAGACAGATTTGCATAAGTCTATTCCACTCTTTCGGACTCGAAATTAGACTAAACTAAATTTAATTGGGTGTGATGTTCAAAAAAGAAGAATTGTAAAAAAAGAGTAGGGTAGAAATATACAAAACTTTTAAGAAAGAAAGGAATGTGAATTTCGACTTTATAATATATTGCTGATGTAAAAGGTGTGCAGGAGACTCTGGCAAACCTTTTAAATCAGGAAAATTTCATGTAATCGAAATTCACACCTCTTTCTCAAGCGTTTTGCATCATTCCCACTCTTTCGGACTCTTCTTCTTCTTCTTTTAAACATCATACCACAATAAATTTAGTTCAATCGAATTTTGACTCTGTAAGAGTAAGATAGAGATATTCAAAACATTTGAGAAAGAAAGAAAGAGATATTAATTTTGATTTCATGAAATTTTCTTGGTCTAAAAAGTGTACCGGAGGTTTTATCTTATCTAAGATTTTCTATCAATTTTGAGTTTTCAGTACAAATAATAACGCATCATAAACTTTTATCTCAACGTTATCGATCTTTTTTTAATTTCATGAACGTTTGTACCGTTTTGAAATGTCTGTCACGGATTAATTTACTACATACATAATGCTAAAAGTTTGCATATGATTTCTTGTAATAACTGATGCGTTTATCTGCAGTTATGAGATAAATCTTTAAAATTAAAATTTTTAAATTGGTCTTTAAAGGCTGCATCATATTCGCTAGCAAAGATCTTTTTAATTAGTCACCAAGCTAAGTGGCAAATTTATTATAGCTTTGTTATTGCAAGTAAAATGACTTTAACATATGATTTATAAATGTTACAATTTGTTAGTATAATAAGAACTAGAAACTGCTCATAATTTTGCTAAAAGGTCGAGAGAGAGAGAGAGAATAGGCATTTTCAGCTTAAAGTGTCTGTCCTATTTCCCAACTCGACCAAGAATCTTCATTTTCCCTTCGGAAGAACACTCGTAAATTTCCTTCTCAGCGTGGAAAACCTTCACAATTTACCTCCTCTCACGTTTGGAATTTAATTACTGCGCCTTAATGCATTTTTGGGAGACATTGAGCGACGCTACTGGGTACTATTTTGTGGGTGAATGTCTTGCAAGAAAAGACACGCAAAGTTGTCGTTAGGGGCGAAGTTAATAATGCTCTAAATGGCTGGGGACTTGGTGGGGGAGGGTGTGTTATGCCAAAGGAAAATATTGCATTTTGGATTTAGTGTAATAAGAGGGGCTTTTTTTCTGGTACCTCGTTGCAGGGTTACATTCAGGATGCTCGTGTGATCCCGAGCTCCTACGGCTACCTAACGCAGTGTCCGCATGTGGATACGCACTGTCCTACATGTGGACAATTTAGTCATCTGCAGAGTTCCGTTGAGGAACTGCGACAGAGTCTGGAGGATCTTAAAAAAAGGGTATGTTTGAGAATCAATGTTTGATCGTGTTTATTTTTTTTTCCTTTGGGGGAATTGAGGGAAATTTGTATTAAATTAACACGACTTTCGCAATGAATCCAGCTAGTGGCTGCAGAAAGTCGTGTTCTGGAGCTCCAAGAGTGCGACTGTCGTAAGTCGTGCGTGCTGGCAAATGGCACGCGGAAGGAGGATGGCGAGGCGTGGGACGTGGGATGCGAAGTCTACAAGTGTGACCGTGGCAATATCAGCCATGGCGCGCGAGTCTGTGATCCTTTACCGTGCAAGCATCCCGTCACCGTCAATGGTGAATGCTGCCCTAAGTGTTTGAGTGAGTACGGTTTACTTTCATTTCAGGTTCCCATGTTTCCATTAATATAATTGTGATACAAATAACAACGGGATTTGTTGAATTAACTATGCAAATCAGGCTTTGGTATTTTAACAAATTGAGCATCTTGAGAGAATTGTGTTAGATTATAACTGAAACTTTGTGGGCAGATTCAGAGAAACAGGCTATCAAAAATACAAATCATATGTAAAGAATTTGAAATAATTTTGAATAGTGATATTCTCAATTTTACTGCTCAAACTCAAAGAGAGAGCAGTTATATAATCGACTTTTTTTTTCAACTTGTCACCGTCCTAGAGCTTAAACGGTAAGAGATATCAAGTTCCGATCTTCGGTGACCCCCAATAAAAAACGATATCTCTAGGCGTTTTTTATTTTTCAATTAAATTATTCCTGAAGTGTATTTTGCGAAATATTTTGAGTGTTTTATAAATCGGTTCAAATCGATTGTGAACCGATTATAAACCGATAAATACTTTTTGTTCGAAAATCATTTTTAATACTCTTTAAACTATATTGTGGAATCTTTTGACTGATTTATGATTCGGCTTCAATCGGTTCAGAACCGAGAAACGGTAAGTAGTGCGAAAATACTTTTGAGGTATAGTATCTAAGTTACGAGTTTGATTATGTTTTAGACATTAGGCAGACATTTTATCCCTATACGAAAATACCGTTGAATCATCCCTAATAACAGGGCTTCAAGATCAAAGGTTAAAGAGGCTCTAGAGAGCGTTTTTATCAACCAATTTTTCAATTCCTTCGAGAGATCTTGGAATTTTTGACAAGACTGTGTCAGTTACAATCGGTTACGAACCATTAACCCTTTAACGGGTAAGACCGCCTCCAGGCGGTCTTCACAAAAATCACATTTACAGCGACAATAAAGGTTTTATTTATTTAAAAGTGCTATAGTGTCCTCGGTAATAGTCATTTTGACTCTTCGTTTTGTTGCTATTCCCAGTTTTGTGTGACAGGTCAGAGAAAAAGCAACAAAAAATATTTGTGCAAAAAAACTCATTTCCAATTTCCATAAAAATACCGATTTAAAGTTGTCTGACTAAAATAAATTTATTTTTTACTGAAAGATATGTCATTCTACTTTGTATATTTTATTTTAAAAAAAATTGAAAAAACTAAAAATGTGATTTTTAGAAGCAAAAATAGTTTCAAAAAATTTTTATATTTTCTCACCTAGCGCCTAAACTAAAAAAAATAATGAAGAATGGAAGGTTTTTTCGACTTTATTGGATCACAATTATCCTAGAAAACATTGTTTTAGAACTTTTTTTCGCATATTAAAGAAAACACCGTTAGAGGGTTAAGTATTTTTTGTCCAGAAATCAATTTTATTACTTTTAAAACTATTTTGTGGGATCTTTTGTGCGATTTATGAATTGGTTCAAATCCGTTGAGAACCGGTAAATTGTAAATGATGCAGAAGCACTTTTAAGGTACTATGAAAAAATGTTTTTTTAAACGGACAATTGAATCTTGTTCAAATTTAGTCAAAAGGATGTTGTTTACCAGTTTGACAAAACTTTTCCATATTCTGTATGGAAGAACATCCTTTTAATAAACTTTGCTTGTTAATATGACAAAACATTTTTAATCATATTAGGGGGAAGTGGGGCACCTTTGAATTGAGATACCTTTGAAATACGGCTTTTTTCAACCATTTTAATTAGGACTAGACTTTAGTATGATATAATTCAGCTCCACAAGGCAATTGTGAAGTTAAATTGCAAAAAATAAAACTTCCAAATACTAAAACTTGATAAAATTTTATATAAGTCGTCTTGCCATTTTTTGTTTGGAAAATTAAGCTAGATATAAAACAAAGTGTTTAGTTCTTTCTCTGAATCTGTCCCAAAAATCTCCTAACAAATCCTTATTAATTGTGATGCAGTATTAAGTGTGGCTTTTAGTTTGTTTGTCTTTTTTTTTTAAGAAAATGTGACTTACAGCACGTGCAATCGTTTGTGTCTGAATCAATGTTTTCCACCAATGTTTTCTTCTTTCTTGCAGAAAAGTGCTTCATCAAAAAGCAAGAATTTGAACATGGTGAAAGGCAAATTCTCGGATGCCGCGACTGTTCATGTATAGATGGAAATATGAAATGTGATATATTAGAATGTCCAAAGTTGTCATGCCCAAAGGAGTTGCAATTCTCCGTGACCGATGAGTGTTGCAAGTTCTGTCCAGGTGATTACGATGACAACCACGATGAGAACGATGGTGACGAGATTCGTGGCGCGGAGGCGTACGATGAGGACAACTTTGTGAAACCCATTAAGAGATAACACAAGCACCAAAAACATTTAAAAACAAAAAGAGATATCCTCTCTTCTTGAACGCTACTCACTTCTTGCTACTTCCTCCGTTTTCTTTTTAATTGTTGCTAAAATGTCCAACAAAAGCAGAGTTCAAAATGTTACAGTGAGATTCAGTATTTACAATCTTATTTTGAGGGGAGAAAAGAGAGGAGTTGGTCACGAGCCAAAAAAAAAACAAAAATGAAAAACCGATTTATCAACAATCAGGTTTCACTGTACTTGGTCATTTGTGTTTTAACAAATTACCTTTACGCGAGAAAAAAAATGATAAGATTATTAGTTAGACGTATTAATCTCATTTCCATAACGCTTATTCATTGTTTTTTTAATTTTAATATTTGTTATTTAGATTTAGTAGTTGTATTTTTTTTTTCAAAAGAAAACACTCGCTCTTAATTTAAGCATCATTTCAAAAACATTCCATTTAAGTATGCTTTCCAATTTTTATTTTTTGAAAAACTTTTTACTCCTAAGGAGAAAAAAAGTTCACAAAAAAAATTTTTTGGCTTTGTTTTTGAAGGTCAAAATTGAGAAAAATTTCGGCTTTAAGAATTGGAAAACCAAAGTCGTACAAAATAATATTGCATAAAATGCTTTAAAAGTATTTTTCCTCTCTTTAAAAAAAAGAAGAAATTAATTTAAACTAACCCCATAAATGCTTTACTTAATATCTCTCTCTCTCTCTTTGTCTCAAACTATGTTACTCTCATCTACTACGCATCTGGCCACGCATTTGTCCTTAATCTCTCAAAACTTCCATCCTTCTTCATTGTGTGTCTTCAAAGAAGCGGTGGTTGAAGCCATTTCTCATGTTTTTTTTTTTAATAATAATAATAATATCAATCTAACCCATATTTTTCCTTCCTAACTTCTCCATTGACTATGCATACTAAACAAACAAAACCTCGCAAAATTCCGCGGACGCAGGAGACGATTACTGTTCGAAAGGTCACGCATGTCATACTAATGCTACGTGTCTTAATCTTAACACCAAGTACACGTGTACCTGTCGTCCGGGCTTCCAAGGAGATGGGTTTCATTGTGAGGGTAAGTGTATTGCAATGCTCTTCCCCCTTAAATAACTCTGTTTATTTATTTTTTTTTCTCTGAACTTTATTATTTTGGCTCCGAGGTCCTTTTTTTCTGTGCTAACATCACGAGCCTCCTGTCAATACTAATATATTGAACCAATTGATGAGGGGCTGTAGTTACATTTATTTTCTCCTGCGAGCGCAAACTAAATGGGTTAATTTAGTGGAGAGAGGCTACGTGCATGAATATTTTACTAAACTCTTAAAATTGTTTCAAAACCTGTTAAAAATATGTATTAAATTTCGTATAAGTAAAAGTTTATGCAAAATTTTGTGTTTTCAGCTACATTTTTAGAGTGTATGTATCTAAGTTCTTGGGAAAAATTAATTTAAAAATATAAAACTAATTATTAAAAACATCAGTGACACATTTTATAAGTTGTTAAGAAGTTCATTTACGTCAAAACAAATTATTCTCGATATAAATAGTCAAATTTTATCAGAATTTGATTTAAAGTGATAAAGTGGGTTTCTTTAAATACGAGGCCAAAACTTCAAAGCCAAAATTCCGAAAACCAAAAACTGGAAAAGTCAAAATCCTTAAAAACCAAAATCCCGGAAAGCCAAAATCCCGAAAAGCCAAAATCCCGAAAAGCCAAAATCCCGAAAAGCCAAAATACCAAAAACCAAAATCCCGAAAAGCCAAAATCCCTAAAACCCAAAATCCTTAAAAGCCAAAATCACGAAAAGCCAAAATCCCAGAAATGCCAAAATCCCGAAAGCCAAATGTCTTGAAAGATCAAAATTTTGAAAGCCGAGATCCCGAAACCTAAAATCCGGAACGGTAAAATCTCGGAAAGCCCAAAATCTTGAAATCCCGACGGACCACGTCAATTGCAAGTGGACTTGTCTACATCAAATCCCCTGTTCCACATAAGGCAGGGGACAACGGAAAAACACGCAAGTGGGGGGTGGTTAGGATCACCCCACAGTCCCCGAAAGCCATAATCCAAGTAAACCAAAATCCTGAAAAAAGCCAAAATCCAGGAAAACCAAAATCCTAAAAGCTAAATCCTGAACGCCAAAAACTTGGAAAGGCCAAAATCATGAAAAGCCAAAATCCAAAATCCAGTAAAGACTAAAATCTTGGAAGCTAAAACCCCGAAAGCCAAAGTCCTGGAAAAACTAATATATTGAAAGCCAAAATCCCGATCGCCAAAAAACCAGAAAGGCCAAAATTCTGAAAAGTCAAAGTCCCGAATAGAGAAATTTTCGTATGCCAACTATTTCCAAGATATAGTTTGTGTACTCTAGAATATTTCCCCTAATAGTTTAGGACATTTATACCAGAAAAAAACTAGTTATCTATACCAATTTCTATCCATTGGCATAGGACTCGGTCATGGCGATTTTGGGATCGGATTTGACCATTTTCCCTTAATGTTCAGCCTTTTAAGCAACATCTGCAGAAGAACTTTTTGGAAAGTAATAAATATGAAATTGAAAATTACAAACTAAATTCGAAAAATACGCGGAATCAAAATCAAAGATTTTAGTTATATTTTTAGTTAAAATACTGAAAAATGTCATGAATCATTTTACTGGATAAGTGTCTTTTAGAGATTAAAGATTTGACGTTTCTAGTCATAATAATACAGGATACAGAAAGAGCTATCTTTGTGGCTCCGGCACACCTTTTAGATCAGAAAAATTTCAGGAAAACATAATTTACATTCTTACTTTCTGACACGTTTTTTTAGGGTGGATACCCCGAATGATGCCACTGTTCCATTTGATTCCACCTTGAATAAAATGTTTTTTTTTTTAATATACGACATTTTGGAATTAAGAAATATATACATTAGTGATTGTTTCATATATTTCAAAATTCGAAAATATCGTAATATTGAAAAACTGCCTTTTTATTCAAGTTGGCATCAAATGGTGTAAGTGGCATTATTCGGGGTATCCACGCTAGGGGAAAGTACTCTCCTTTCGAACGTTCATGCCTTCGAATAATGTGAATTTCTTTAACTTTTCATAAGAGACTTACACATAATTACTACATAATTATCAATAATTATTATAAGCTAACTAATATTTAATGGAAATGTGTAAGTCTATTAGGAAAAATAAAAGAAAATTCACATTATTCGAAGGCATGAACTTTCGAATGGAGAGCACTTTCCCCTATTTCGTCGGTTGCGTCTACCTCTGTCGTATCTGCATTTGTTTTGTATCTGCATTCGGAGCAAGCTACAATAAAGACGTTCCCTCTTGCGTTAAATGCTGACACAAAAAAAATGCAGATACGACAGAGGTAGACGCAAGACGCAACCGACGATTTGTCTACCTCATACTTTCGCACTCCAAATTCGATTGAACTAAATTTAATTTATTGTGACGTTTAAAAGAAGAAGAAGAAGAGTGTGAAAGAATGAGATAGAAATATGCAAAATGTATGAGAAAGAAAAGCATTCCAATTTTGACCGAAATTTTCTTAATCCATTAGGTTTTTCGGAACCATTAATTAGATATTTATATTACACTTTAGTCAAATAAAAAAAAATGAAGCTCTACCTTGCAATATTAATAAATGATTTTAGTTTAGACAATTCGAGGGGGCGTGACCTATTTTTTATGGGCACATCAATTCATGGCCCTCCTTATACGTATTGAAATTACGTGAAATTATTAATCTCAATGTTTCCACAGTATATCTCTCTTTTTTGGATTCAAAATTTCTAAAGTCTAAGCCAATATAGCGCAAAACTTTTGAAAAGGGCGTGGGCAACAATTATTTATGGGTGGAGCTTATTCAGAAAGTCAAATATTGACACAGATGCAAAACTTCCGTAAAGTATCCTCTAATGTTAATAAATTTCAAAACAAATATTAAAAAGATGTTGAGGAAGTTTAAAGAAATTTCTAAAAATGCCTTTTTAAAGAAAATTTACCCTATCCTTGTAGGGGAAAGTGACCATGCTTTATACTGTAAAATGATTTCCAAGGTTTGTGATTATTTTCTGATTACCATACAAACCGAAGCGATTCTTCCACTATGATAAAAAAATGTCTCACTTATTATGTTCAGAATCCCACCTCAAATAGTTCCTGGAAATCCTTAGATTTTCCTTAAGAAGAAAATGGAAATTCAGTGGCGATTTTTATACAAGTTGGGTCCGGGGCCTTCCTGTATAATAATTGATTCGACAATTCGGAGGCCCATTTTCACTGTAAAAATTTCACCGGATACAAAAAATTGCACATCAATATTTAGACGAAACTCTAATCTATCTGCTTAAACCGTTTGTAAGACTGGTTATTAGTTTTAAAACCACTCTTATGTCATTTTTCTAAGCCATGTTTTTATGACATTAGTGCGCTAGCGAAAACCATTTTTTCACTTTGAGTCCATGAAAATGTCACTCTGCAACCTTAAAATTCAGGCAACAGGGTTGAAGGCTATGTCAATTGTCGATAAAATTGGAGGATTACAATAGGTGTAATTATGAAAGAATCACATCTAATGATAGAGTTGCCACATTTAAATTATCATTCATGGACCCTTCTTAGAATATAGGATGGACACATGTAGAAGTTATGAATTTGTCACCACCATCAAAAACAGTGTCCCCAAGTAAAACTATTTTTATATAAATATTAATACTGATGAACCCTCTATGTGCCTATGATAGTAGTTTTCCTGAACAGCGACATTAATTAAGAAATACTTATGAAATATCATGTATCGAAATTACAGTTTTGGACCCATTTTTGATTTTTGCTTCCTGAAACTATGAAAAAAGAGCTAGGTTCCTAATTTTTTCAGGAAGTGTGAGACTTAGGACCAGCTATTAAAATATATTGCTAAAAGTCACAACTATTGATTAGCACAAGAAAAAAATAGTTATTATCAAGCTTGGATCGTATCAAGCATGGTCACTTTCCCCTATAGGCAGAAACGTCAGAATTTTTTAAAAATGGTCATTTTTGACGAAAATTTCTACTAGTGTGTAGACGCCAAGCATTATGCAAATGCGCTTAAATCTTTTAGTTCCACAAAATGTTTTGTGATTGGCTAAATCTTTGAAGGTTGTTCAAAGCTTTCAAGTTGTAGCCAATCAGAGAATTTATTAGTGGAACTGAATGTAATATTTGATTGCGTGTAAACTGAGCATAAAGTTGTACATTTCAGCAGGTTTTCTTTACAGAAATGTTTCACATAGTTTTATTATAATTTTTGTGCTAAATCTTCTCATACTAAAAAAAATCATAGTGTTATGCTACGGTTTAGGACTAAGTTATACAAACGGCTTAAGGCAAAAAATGATAGTTATCTTACTTTTTTAATAATGTCAAATTCTGTAGGAAACGCCTCTCGTCGCCACTGACGTTCATTCATTAATTTAAAACACAAAAAGATTCCTTTTGTTTAAAAATTGTTTTTTTAATGTATTTTTAAATTGTAAAACGTAGCTTCTCCATGTGATAAATTTCCCCATTTACCTTGCGTGAAATCCTTGCAAAAAGCACACCATCAATGTTCAATGAAGAAGCCCCTACTAACCATCCAAAAATGGCATGTTGCAGATATCGACGAGTGCGCTCAACAGGGCGGCCTCACGGGCAACCACTGCCACCTGAATACGCGCTGCGTCAACACGTCGGGGTCGTACGTGTGCGAGTGCCTGCCCGGCTACCGTAGGTTAGACAAATTCAACTGTGTGGAGGTCGACGAGTGCGCCACGGGGCAGCACGCGTGTCACGCCAACGCCGAGTGCATCAACACGCAGGGCTCCTACCACTGTCGCTGCCGTCCCGGATACACCGGTGACGGCTACGACTGCAAGCGTAAGTATTCTTTTTTTTTTGTTCTCTTCCCAAAATGAATTTGCACATCATCAAACCCTAATTGATTGCTGAAAGGATTTTAGTTCAATAAATTCCTTAGTACTTTTGGAAAAGTTTTAATGGCAAAAATTGAATTGAACAAATCCTTGATGAGGCAAAATATTACTCAGAAGTTTATAGAAGTAAAGTTGTTGAAATCTACTTAGGAATCAATCAGGAGGAATTAAGACGTGTTGAGAAAACTTTTGATTTAGGACTTTTCTTCGAAGAATTCCTAATTGGAATTGGGATGAATTTCTTTTAATTGATTGTTGACATTATGAAACAAGACAAGGGCAAGAAGGTTAAAGCTTCGTAAAGTTTAAGAAGAAAATTTATTTAAAGTCTATTTTTAGAGCACTTTTCTTTCCGTATTACTAAACCGTTTTGTGGAGTGTATTCAATTCATGCTAATCAGCTATAAAAATCTTTTAATTTACCTTTAAAGGTTATTTTGTTAATTAAAAAAGATTAAAAACAAAGATCTTTAATTAAAACATGTTAATTTTCTTTAATATTTTGAAATAATAGACGTATAGTATTTAAATCTTTGGTGCTTTTTATTTTAATTGCTTATCAATAGTATGGTACACTGAGAAAAAAAGGGGATACGATTAACTTTTTTTCCTCGTAACTTTAACACTGTTTAGGTGTAAAAATATATCAACATTTTTTTATGTTAATTTTACACCTTTTTAAGGGTAAAATTAACATGAAAAAGGGTAACTTTAACCCATAATGCACCTAAAAAGCATAATATTTACAATTTACACAGATTTCAGATCAATAATGCAGGGTAATGCATTTTCGGGATGTTATTTTAACTTTTTTGGATTTCTCTCAGTGTAGGATCACCCTTTTTGCGTCTTAATACTGTTAATACTCATTTTGTATTTATTAGGCTTTAATATATATAGTCAATATAGGTTTTAATATATATTCTTTATTAATTTTAAAGAGTCAAATGGGACATTATTTTTTTTCAATTAATCAAATCTAGTAGAACAAGGTCCTTAATATCAAAATTTTACTTTGATTTAGATTTTTTAACTTTTTTTTTTTGTTATTTTTTTCTCAACAATTCCTGTGCTACTTTTAAATGGCACAAGAAAAACAACCTTTTGGTTTTTTTTAAATATATTTATGCCCTAGGCACACTTACGACTTAAGCCGAGAGACGGCTTAACGTAAGTATAATAAAAATAATGATTTGACTAAATTCTTATTAGTTTTCCACTAACTAAACCGTTTTTCGGCTTAAACCGGGAGACGGCTTAATCAAAAATTTATGGAAATGTAATCTGATCATTATTTTGATAATAAATTACGTTAAGCCGTCTCTCGGCTTAAGTCGTAATTGTGTCTAGGGCAAAGTCTTTATGTACTTTCTAGAGTTCTAGAGTTTGTCCACTGATATAAACGATGTCGAAAACTCCTCGGTCACAGGTGTCTATAGACGAAATATTCGCCTTAATTTCCCTTTAAAAGATATCCGAAAAAAATCTAGGAACCGGTTTCGAAATAATAAACCAAAGAGAAGTCAATAATCTAAAGCAGGGGTGTGCAAGAACCGTTTGAAACTGAATAAACGTCAAAATAAATTTGTTCTGGTAGCGTTTTGACCATTGACGTACAAGTTTCATTTGACGTTTGTTCGGTTTCAAACGGTTCTTGTACACCTCTGATCTAAAGGGTGCTCATCGAAGATTGGTAGTAAATATCTCTTACCGTTTGACCTCTAGCCCTGTGAAAACTCAGATAAATAATATTCCAGTATGCTGTCTATCCATTACGAATTAATACCGATGCAGAAAAGTTTGGAAATTTCAACGAATTTCAGAAATCCCAAATTAAATCAAATCGATTAATAAAGGCAAAATCTTTTTGGTTAGTAAAAAATTCAAATTGGTCAGTATAAAATAAAATATTGGTCAATAAAAAATCAAATTCGGTCAGTAAAAAAGAAAATATGGTTAGTAAAAAAGAAAATATGGTCAGTAAAAAACTTTAAAAAAATCAGTAAAAAATTAAATTTGGTCGGAGAAAAGTCAAATTTGGTCAGTAATTTTTTTTTCTAAATCAGTAAAATGTGAAATTTAATCAGTGTAAAATTAAATATGATCAGTGAATAATATTTTAGTCAATAATAAACTAAGAGGAAATCAATAAAAGTTAAAACTTTGCATATTCGGATAAAAAGTATTGCACATTTCGTATTGCGGAAATTTCGTATTTTAGTACATTTCGTATTTCGTCATTTCAACAGGCGATACAGATAATTTCTCAAAGCATGGAAAATTTCCATTTGCCTCAACAGGCGATACAGATAACTTCCCGAAGCACAGAGAATTTGATTTTTTACTGACCAGGTTCTTTATTTTTTACTGTTTATTTTTTATATTTTACCGATCAAATTTCATTTTTTACTGATCAATTTTGATTTTTCACTGACCAAATTTGATTTTTTTATTGACCAAATTTGACTTTTTACCGACCAAATTTAACTTTCCTCCGACCGAATTTGATTTTTTACTGACCAAATTTTATTTTATACTGACCAAATTTTATTTTTTACTGGCCAAATTTAACTTTTTACCGACCAAATTTGATTTTTTATTGACCAAATTTTATTTTATACTGACCAAATTTTATTTTTTTTACTGACCCAATTTGATTTTTTACTGACCAAAATATACGCTGATAAAATTTGATTATTTACTGACCAGATTCTTTATTTTTTACTGACCGTATTTGATTTTTTACTTACTAAATTTGACTTTTTACTGACCACATTTAATATTTTACTGACCATATTTTATTTTTAACTGACCACATTTGATTTTTTACTGACCAAAAAGTCGCAGCCATTAATAAATAGGTCTAATATAGTGGTTTAGCTTTGACATTCGTGAACTCAATATCGGAAATTTTATCGATCATAGGTATCTAAAGACTGAGAACCATTTTCTAGATAAACCGAAAATCACGGATATGAATCAGATGGAGGAAATCGTGGGAAAAAGGAGAAAACATCTGGTGATAATGGTCACTTTTAGGGGGGTCAGCGAAGACCAGAAGTCGATAAATCTTACCCTTTGTGATCCAAACCATCCTTCTTTGGAATCGAACAGTAAAACGTTAAGTTCATTTAAATTTTGTGCCTTTATCAATTTTATTAAGCTGTAAAATTAATTACATTGCGAAATATTATCATTTAAAAAAACCTTTTTCTGAACTCAGAAAAAGATCAGTACATAGTCCCTTGATTTTTTAATTTCGTAACATAATAGCGCTATTTCGTAACGTAATAGCGGCGTTCGACCGTTATTATGCCACAGACTTGGAAGCTTCAGGGAACCACTCCCCATAAGTCAAATCAAGAACCGTTATACGGGCTTCAAACCAAGGGTTAGCCATATGGCTTAAATTCTGTAATTTCTTTTCAGCCAAGATTTTTTTTTTAGAAAATTTGATGTCCAATTGATTTCTAAATTATAAAGTTTCCTCAGGAACTGGTCTAAACCTCTGGTCCGACGACGGTCTTAACATGCTCATTTAAAATGGTTTTTTCAAGATCAAAGGTTTAAATGGCTCTAGAGAATGTATTTCTCTACTAAATGGTATAATTTTTGGTTCATTGGAAAGGTCTTGGAATTTCTGATAGATCTGAACTGATTATAATCGGTTATGAACCGGTAATAAATCGGTTATAAACCGATAAGTGAGTTTTATCCGAAAATCAATTGTAGTACTCCTAAGGTATTTCGAACGATCTTCTGAGTGATTTAAAAATCGTTTCAAATCGTTTAGAAAAACCGGTACACTGTAAATGATGCAGAAAGCATCTAAATCACAAATTTGTGCATATCTCAAAGTATGGTACGTTTTGCCATCCCTCTTTTTTAATCTTAACAAGCATTAGAAAATCACAAAAAAACGTGAATTGTACCTTTGATTGTAAAAGTGTGATATTAAATGAAAAGCGAGAAGTTTTATCTAAATTTTGCTGTAGTAAGTAACAAGCTGTGAAAAACTAAAATTTCATTAACTACGCAGCTGTGTGCAACCAAACGTGCCTAAATGGGGGCCAGTGCGTGGCACCAGGCGTGTGCTCATGTCGGGTAGGCTTCGTGGGTGCCTCGTGTGAACAAGATCTGGATGAGTGCGCTGCAGGAATGCATGGATGTCGTGAGACGTCTGTGTGCGTGAATATGCCTGGTTGGTATTACTGCAAGTGCAAGCCGGGCTTCCGGACGCGCGATGCCGACTGCGTGGATATCGATGAATGTCGACACGGAACGCACAGTTGTCACGTAACAGCACGTTGTGTCAACACTGAGGGCCACTTTGAGTGCCATTGTCCTCCTGCGGAAGAGGATCCCAACTGTCGCCTTAGTAAGTTGTGGTCGTGAAGGAAAGGTTAAAAAGGTTTTTTTTTTGGCTTATTTTATTTTAATAATTATAGGCTGCATGTTCGAAGACAACGAGATTCCGGATGGTGCGAAGGTGTCACCACAGAATCAGCCGTGCAAGATATGCACCTGTGAACGTGGTGTTATCTCATGTGCCGATAAACCGTGCAATTGCTCAGCCTGGCGAGGTGGACCTGGACGTGATCTTTGCTGTCCACAGTGTGATCCAAAGGAATCCTGCCAACACCAGGAGCTGAAGCACGTGGTCTTCCAGAGTGGCGAACAGTGGATCTACCAATGTCAAACATGCGAATGCCTCGTAAGTTGAAAAATTTCTTTTTTTAAATTACTTTGAATATAAATCAAAATATTAATCCTCCCAATGAGTCATTTAATTAGGGAAGGTTGGGACAATTCCAGATAGGGTGGAGTAACCACTTATCGCCATGCTTAGGAAAAACGGGAATTAATTTTATTATAACTTTTAAACCCTTATTACAATATAATTCAAATTTGACACAAAGTTACTTAGATGTATTGATTCTAGATTCGTGAAAACAAAAGTCCTCCAATACAACATTGGACTACTTTAAAAACTGATTTTTATTAACAATGCACAAATAACCACTTCGTCGCCACTTTTTACCACTTTTCGCCAGTGCTATAACCACTTCTCGCCACCCACTTGGAAAGATTCAAACTTAATTATTTTTTTCAATATTATGCAAAAAATATATTCAGTATTTCACCTTCCTCATGATCACCCTATCATTACTCACTTTAAATGATTTTTCTTCGCTTTTATTTGAGAAATCAAACTATTGGATTAATTCAGAAAGTAAACAATGCAGATTTGACAACTGAGAATCTACGAAGTGAAGTTAGCGTCGCCTATTGAAAAGAGATTGCGACAGGTGGTAAAATAATTCCAAAATATTGCCACTTTTCGCCATGCCTCATTTTTATATAAAAATAATATAAAATGAAATATTAATTAACTAAATACAAATTTTATTTTTCTACAAGTGTAATTAAATATTCAATAGACAAATTATTTATTCAAAACGCTAAATTTTGCTTGATGAAAGTTTGATGACACTTGATATATTGGGTAAGAAATCCTGGATTCGATGCATCTGCTTAAAATATTGCTCTCAAAAATGCTCAAAATCGTAAATCCAAAACGAATAATTATTATTTTTCTACTGGATACGTAGCAGTAGTAAAAATACAAATAACTTTGCGGCTCATTTATTTCATAAATAGCGAAAAATAGCTATTTCAATATAAATGGCGAAAAGTGGGGCACTGGCGAGAATTGGTGATTCCACCCTATATTTGTTTTTCATAACTCTTGCTATATTTGTTGTCCTATTTGTTTAATCTTAGCAATATTTAAAAATTTTTTTGATAAAAACGAAAAAAGAAGGAGAGCACTCCTTCGTGTCATTATTAGGGGAGACTGTGGCAAAAAGTCACAAAACGAATATTTTATTTTTTTACAAGCTACTCGAACGCTTCAAAAATTTCTAATTAGCGCAGTTTTATAGGAAATTTACCGCTCTACAACTTTGTGAAAGTAATTTTCCTCTATTTTGTAAGGAAATACGTTTATCGGGCCAATTTCTAAAAGGTAATTTTGTGACTATTCCCAAAAATGCTGGGGCAAATAGTACCAGACATGGGGTATTATCATATTTTGATTCGCTTCATTACGGGCTTCCGTAAATTTGGAAAAATACCTAGAGGACATATTTTCATAGAAAATTTATTCATCTACACCTTTGTAAAACACCGTTTCTCTGCGAAAAAATTGAGAAAACGAGAAAAGCGCTTTTCAAGCTATTTTAGAAAAAACACACAAAAGACTGCAAACTGTTTGAGCAATGCAAACAACAAGCGGCGAGACATAGTAATGACGTTTCTTTTCGCCGTGAGACATCAGAAATTGCTTCGCTTTCTTGTTACTTTTTGTTCTATACCTTTTGTTACTTTTTACCCCAAGTGGCCATTTTTAATAAAAGGATTTCTGGAGAAAAGAACTTTTGTGAAATTCTAAAATAGATAGCGGATTCGTATTCAAAAAATCCAATTTATTTAGAAAATATTCACCAGTGCATCAATTTTGGAAAATAAGTAGGTAATAATTGTTATTTTCTGCAAGAAAAATATTTCAAAAATAGAACTAAAAATTTTGATATTTTTTTATTTTCTAAATTCTTTGTTCGAATCTCTATCTTTTTTACCTTGGAAGATATTGAATTTTGAATTTTTCGATTTGTAACTTTTTGCCCCAGTCTTCCCTACCCATCTGAAACAGTGAGAAAATCTAAAAACTAATGCTTAAAGTTTAAAGAATATGAACGGTCTATCTTAATCTTTTAATTCTTCGCAATGAATTTTTGAAAATAAAATCCATGGAAAAAGTTTAACAATTTAAAAAAAAAAAATTATCTTATTCGTGTGTCTGTCTCCTCGTTCTCTGTCGTAAACAAAAATGAGAGAAATAGAGGAAGAAAAGTGTCGCTATCTCCTGTAATACTTTAATTTTATTGCATAAAATGAATAAAATTGAATTTTAAATAAAAATTTGTTATTGGTCCATTACCGGTCAATAACTGATACAGAGTCGTCAGGGATTCCAAGGCCTTTCTGACGATGCTAAATTTGCTCAAATCGATTGAGAAATACGTTTTTTAGAACCATTTTGACTTTTGATCTTGAAAAAATCATTATTAAAAACTGATTTATTGATTGCTTATGAGAAAATTGTCCACCTAAATAACCTTTAGGGTAAATGTCCTAATTCAAAACCATTGCCAGACGCTTTAAGTTTGACAGAAGATTCAACACATTAAGTTCATATTTTTTCTGACGAGAATTACATAAATTTGCTCCTTGACTCTTCTAGAATGTTACTGTTTAGTGAAAATTCTTTAAATATAATTTGAAAACTTCTTAAATACAAGAAAAATACGCGAACGGAAAATACTTCTATTGGAAATGAATTAATCCAAATGGAGACAAGGGAAAGTTTCTAATTGGAGACAAACAGTGTAAGTGAAACCGCGACGAAAGGCTTCCAAAATTAACTAAATAATGAAACTGTGGTATAGAAAATATATAAATATAATAATTAGTACTATATTTATCATGGACAAAATGACGTTTCCATTTGGAGTATCGAAAAATTTCCATTTGGAGCAGGTTTTGAATTAGCTTAATTTACCCTATAAAAAAAACATGGTTTTAAGGAAAATAGAAAGGTGTTCGAAAATGTTAGGTTATGCTCATGACGCGAAGATCAACTTATGGAGGATCCCCCGAAGATCACAATCCTCTATCTTGAACGGTTAGGTCTCCTACTCTGACAACAGCCATATGGAATTTCTTTTCTAATTATTTTAAAACACGAATTATTTAAAATTTTCTGTAAACATTCAGTTTTTTTTTACCTGACCAATTTGTACAATGATACAAATATTTCGTGTAATTGTTTGTAAATGTTTGAGAATTCCTACTGTAGACTTACGAAATGCTCGTAAATAGTATAAATCACTAAAAGGTTCGTAAAAGTTTGTATTATACTTTTTTCACAAACATTGTTCGTAATATGATCACTTGACGAGCATTTTTCCCCTTTTACATATATTATATTTGTTCGTAAATGTTTGTAAACATATTGTGAAAAACGTTCGTAAGATTGTGTCATTTGCTCATACATATTTGTTTGTCTGACAAAACTTTATGAACAAATGACAAAATTTTACGAACATTTACAAACAAATGTTTGTAAAACAACAAATAATTCTCGTCAAGTAATCAAGCTACAAACAATGTTTGTGAAAAAGTATAAACTTTTACCAACTTTTTTGTGGGTTATACGCTTTATGAGTATTTCTTAAGTTCCCATTAGGAATTACCCAAAAATTTACAAACAATTTTACGATTTTTTAATGTGTAAAATAAAATTTGCGACCTCCAATTTCAAATCCTTTCACTTTATACTTAGTATGGTGAATTTGACTGCTGGAAGCTGGAGTGTCCGCCGTTGACGTGCAGCAATCCTCTACCTCTGCAGCCTGGTGACTGCTGTCCACGCTGTGAGGATGATCCCTGCAATTTCTTCGGCAATCAGACAAGTGGAGCTTTGTCCGCTGGGAAGCCGTGCTCTTACCAGGGCCACGTGATCGCATCCGGACAGACATTCAATGATCCCTCCAGCCAGTGTACCACGTGCGCGTGCAAGGTAATTCTCCCCGTCAAATGCGCGCTCTCGCTCATTCTCTCTTTCCTCCCACCCCATTTTTTTTTTTTTTTTGAAATTCCATATTCACTTAAGTCTAAATGGCAAACAGTTCCCATTACAAATCAAAAAATAAATATTATTTTGAGGGCCTAGGCAATTAATAATATTTAAAGCAGAAAATTGAAGATAAGCTCTACCCAGCTAAAATAATCTCTCTATAGCAATCTGTTTCTTTATTAACCAAAAACAAAACAAAATCAACATTAATTGTGCCTCTGTCAGTGTTTTCTAGGCATGTGAGCCATATAATAATCTTTTAATTGTCGTTTTCTAATCTTTTTTACCATTTCATTTTATTCGTTGTATTCCTTGTTTATTATTCCGCTAGGAGCCGCTATGCTGCCGCTATTAACAAAACTGTTGATTAAATTAACAAAACAAAAAGTTGTTCTAACCCAGTGTCTGGAGACACAACCACTAAAAACAGTGCCTTTTGGGAATGAATGATGGTAGAATTTTATTTAATTTATTTATATTAAAATATATATATTATATATATATATATAAATTGGACGTTTTATACTTAGAAAATTCATTGTTTGAACGTTTTATACTTTGCATATTTTAGATTTTATTTTTAAACTTATTTATTAAGGATATCTGTTCCATTTACCAGATATTCTTCTGTAGAAAAGTGAGAGATCAGTTTGATTTTATAAAATTAATAAAAAATGAAGATACTGAAAGAAAATTTTACTATTTGAATAGTTTTAAGTTATATTATTTGTTAAGAGTAAAAAATTATTCACGTAAATGAAGTATTTATTCTCATTAACCTTATTGTTACTTGCATTCTTTGATTGGTTGTTTAATAATTTATTTCGACATAAATAATACCTAAAATTCTAACACGTAATTTATTCTTACAAAGCTTAATTGAGGAGCTTAGAGCAAAAAAACGTTATTTTAATAGGGAAATGCATACGACTTAGAGTTTTTTTGCTCCGAGCGCCTCAATTATCAGACTTCCAATAGGGGGAAGTGGGGCACCTTTGAATTACCTTCGAAATCTGGCTTTTCCTCCTGTTTAAAAGGGGACTGGGGACTTTTATCATGATATAATTCAGCTCGACAAACCAAATGTGAAGCTAAATTGCATTATGATAATTTCAAAGGTTCCTTCTAAAGATTAATATTTTACTTTATTAAAATATTAACTTTATTTTATTAAAAAATATATAATATATTATTATATTTTAAAAATTTTCTATTGAAAATTCTCCCTTGGTCGGGCTTAAGTTAATATGTTATAGGTGGTCTGAAGAGGACCCGGTCAAAATCCAGAAAGCCAAAATCCCGAAATTCTAAAATCCCGAACGCCAAAATCCCGAAAACCATAATCCCGAAGAGTTAAAATCTCTTGGAAAGGCAACATATCGAAAAACCAAAATCCTGAAAACCCAAAATCCTGAAGACCCAAAATCCCGAAAAGCCAAAAAATACCAAAAAGCCTAAATCCCGAAAATCCAAAATCTCGAATTCTTAAAAGAGTCATAGTTACTCGCGCGACTGCATCCGCGTTAGTTGAAAATAAGTGAAAATCTTCTGTGTTTTTGGAAATTATTCTACAAATTATCCTCAGTACAATTTCGTCCCTCTCAGGATTTTTCACATTCAGTGTCTTAGCTTTCGGGATTTTAGCTTTTCCGATTTTGGAATTTCGGATTTTAACTCTTCGGGATTTCGGGATTTCGACCCATTCTGGATTTCTATACTAAAACTAATTAATCAAGTCAGCAAAAAAGTCGTTTAATATAATTTACGTGTCTAGATTATTTTAAAATTTATTCAATTCAGAACATCAAAATTTGAGGAGACTAAAAATAAAAAGGTTGTACCTCCTGTAAATTTGAAGGAACGATATCAACGGAATATTTGTCCAGGAAGGGAATTCTGTAACGCTCTGGCAATGCCATATGACAAATTGGGTTCGAATCTTAGGAGAGCTTTTTCGAAAATGCGATTCTGTAGCCGTGATATTGCCATTTCAGCTCACGTGGCATTGTCAGAAGTCACATATTTGAGATTTCTGGCAATTCAAATGACAATGAATTTTGTTAAACAAATCAACCAAAACGTACTGTATTTTCATAAAATCATCAATTAAAGGGATTTCATTAAAAATTTCAATAAATTGCATTTTCGAACTCATATGATATGACAAAAAAAAAGCTCGAATGGCATTGTCGGGTTTCGAACTCACGCGTGACAATGCCACGAAAGTTACAGAATTCCCCTACAGATGAACTGGTCAAAACAAATTTAGGTGTAAAGGAGTTTGTTGAAATATTTCCTAAATAATCGAAAAATATATGATTTTCTCGGGAAAGAGAGGGATTTAGGAAAAAGGAGAGACGTCTCATGATAATTTGAGCGCTCACAGCCGGAAATTATCTAAGTGAAAACACATTCGAAAATCATTTTGTAAAGCTAGAGAAAAGATATTTTTATGGCTCCTGCACACCTTTTAGATCAGGAAAATTTCATGAAGTCGAATTTTGGATCCCTTTCTTACATGTTTTGCATATGTCTAACTCATTCTCTCGCACTCTTCTTCTCCTCTTAAACATCACTCCAAATTCAATTTAGCTCAATCGAATTTGGTATGCGAAAGAATGAGATAGTCATATGCAAAACATGTGAGAAAGAAAAGGTTTCGAATTGCAACTTCATGAAATTTTCCTGATCTAAAAGATGTGCCGGAGCCATTACTTTTCGTCTCGGTCGCGTGGTAGCTGAAGTGTTCCTCATTCGAATTTCAAAGTGTCTCCAACCCCTTTTAGTCTTCACTTTGTTGTGCAAAAAAAAACTCATAATCCTGCCAGATTGTAATTCCTCTCATAATCACTGAATAGCTTTTAACAGCTTCTTAGTGTGGTGCGTAATAAATTTGTCCAACCTTAAATGAAGATTTAATTTGAAAATTCGAAATTGATTTTTAATTTTTCGAATATAAATGACATTTTGTACAATCAGGGTGCCGCCATTTACCTTTCAGCAAAAACATGGAGAATCAAACTTTGACTGTGTGCACACCCAATTTGTTCATTCACAGCTGGGCATTATAGTGTTCCAATAGTGTCTTGGCTAAAAAGTAAATGGAACTCTATTTGCACAAAATATCGTTATGCTCGAATGCAAACTCAATTCCAAATAAAACTTTTGTGCAAGGTTGGGAAAATTTATGAACGTTAAGAAGGTATTAAAAAAAAGTCATTCAGTGATTTTAAGGCGAATTTTGATGATATCACTCAGTCCCGGCATTATGCACATTTTTGGGACCGAAAAAACGCGCGAAATGGCATTATGCATCGAGAAAATTTGCATACCCGCAGGGGCTTTCTTTTGAATACATCGGCCGTAGAACGAATATCTCGCGGAGTAAAAGTAGTCAGAGCAGAAACATTAAGCTTTTTAAATGAAATTCATCAACAAACAGTACTTTTTTGGGGGGACTTCTTCAATAAATTGTTAGAATATTTAAAATTTTCACCTTAATAAAAGAAATTAAAGTTTTATTCTGAAAACTAAGAATAGTGTTTTCAAATTTCTCGCGTCACAAAATAGCATACATTCAGGCGTATTTTAAAAATGATTTCATAAATTGACTCCCAAGGGTAGGCAAACTTGCATAATTGTATGTGCATAATGCCGGGACTTAGTGTAGGAATATTATGAGCCACATCGAGACATTTCGAAATTCGAATAGGAAGTACTCCAGCCACCATGCGGACGAAACGGGAAGTAAAAATGTTGTTTATTTGATCTTCTTGGGAAAACTTCATCTGTGAGCGCTCAGAAATCTACCAAGGATCAATGTCAATTACCTCTTACGGTTTAGCTCCTTGACTAATAAAAGATATTAAAAAGAAATGGATTAGTATGCATAATTTGTTTTCTCTTTCAGTTCGAAAAAAAGAAGATTGTGAATAACAAATTATAAATTGTTTCTTTCAGTCATTTTGATTTAAATATTCAACAATTAATTAAGTGAACTTAATTATTCTATCAAACTTATCTCTCACAGACAATTTTATTAACGAAGGTGAATCACTTGGAAAAAAAAGGTGATTTTAGCCTATGACTTTTCAAACACGAAGAGGAAGAATCGTGCTGTGTTTTCTGACTTGAAATCACATGGAAAATTTATATGAGAAAAAATCTCTGTTTTGTTTTTAAATTAAAAAAAAAAACATAGGAAATTTCCGTTAATAGGTTCTTCACGTGTTGCATTTATATTATTTAATTATTCTTTTAATTTAAAAGAAAAAAAAATTACAAATCATTCAATGTGACTTTCATGTATTGTTTTTGCCTCTCTCGGACAATTTTGTCAGCAACTTTTTTCTGGGATCAATCTCAGTTGTAGGTTTAGCTTTATCCATCAATGGTTAATCCTGAGTGTGTGAGTGAGAGAAAGAGAGAGAGTGAATGAGAGAGGAAAACACAGCGCCAAAGTGTAACACCTGCGAATATTCTTCCAGGTCCCCTACTGTGCCCAACTGGTGAGCAATTCCGCGTGTTGTGTGCATCGGTAAAAAATCACTCTTTAACTACACTAACTCGCTTTTCTTGTTCAGTTTTTCAAAAAAGTTTTCCTCCAATTTCTTTTCCTATCTTCAGCTTTTTCGTCCGAAAACCAATTTTAAAAAATATATATATATATATATATATGGGAAGAGGGGAAAAAGTTGAATAAAGGATGCAAATTTGGGGAAAATTTGTTTGTTTTCCTTAGTTTTGAACTCCTTTTATTTTGTTTTTCATTTTATTTTCCTCCATTTTCTTTTTATTATTAAATTCAAGTAATTTCTCAGTTGCTGATGAACACAGTTGATTTCATACCACTTTATATTTCTCTTAATCATATTGCAAATACTCACTATTTTTTTGCGCTATTCGGTTGAAAGTTAATGTTGGGTATATTTGCAAAGGCAAAACTTTGCAAAATTTTTCTTTTGCAAATGTTGTGTCCGAAAGATTGGATAGTGTCTTTGAAAAAGTTGAAAAGTTTGAAAGGTAGTAAAAGATTTTTAGGAAAATTGTGAAATTATGATTTTCGAAGAGATATTGTTCGAAAATTGTATTTTCGAAACAACTAAAGGAAAAGTTTTGTTCGAAAATTAGGTTTTCGAAACAGCTATGTTCGAAATTGGATTTTTTATTTAGTTAATCTTTCAACTTTACAATCTTTCAACTTTTTTATAAAAAAAATCTTTCCTTTTGAGACACAAAGTCTAATTTAAAAAAAAAAGTTTTTTTTTGACTAAATATAAACAATTTTGAAAACGAAGGAACATCAAATGTTGTGCTTTAAGCTCCAAATGCTTAAGCTTTTTTTATGTTTTTTTTTTAACTGTTGCTAATTTTTGTGGTGTCAACTAACAAATTTTTTGTGATTGAACTAACCATTTTTCGCATTATATTTATACCCAAAAATAAACTTTCATTGCGGGCAACATTTTTGCAGCACTGCTATCAAAATTCTTCCAATATCTAAACACACTGTCTCAATTATTAAAGTTTTCAGTTTGGTAATTGTTGTTTTGTGACCCAATATTTGATATTTATTTTTTATCTTACGTCTCTATGTAAAATTTCACAAATGGTGAAAATATGCAAAAGTTGAATGTACAAACGGACTGATTATCAATTGGATATCGTGGAACTTTATTTCTTACACTTTTGATATTTTTCAAACAGTCTAGAATTGTCGAAATTCGTCGGCTAGAATTTCAAAAAAAAAAAAAATAAATAAATAAATAAAAATTGATTTCAAAGGCCTAAGAATAGATACCGGAAGTTGAAAAATAGGCATTTATACTTCTCGTCTCGTCCGCGTGGTGGTTGAAATTTCTGTTCAAATTTCGAAGTGTCTCAATTGTCTTTGTTCTGAGGTAAATCAAGGCAAAGATGCTCATAAGATCACTTAGTAACTCTTTTTGCAACTTCTTGCTGTGATATTTCATAATCTTTTATGTCCTTGTACGAATTTTTAATACGAAAATTCGATATTCGAAATTCTCTTTAATTTTTTCGATCACCAAGTGAGCTTTATTTAACGTGAACTCAATGTAGCTTTCAATAACTATTATGAATCTGGTTTTCAATTCATTTCACAGAAGTTATCGCATAATTTTTTTTTAAATTTGTCATGACATTGTCATACTATTACAGAATTTTCGTAAATGTCATTTTTTTTTGTCATATGACATGAGTTCAAAAATGCAATTGATTGATTTTTAAAAAAAAAATCATTTCTTGATCATAATTCGCAACTACAAATTTACGATGAATTTGTAGTTGACAATGACAATCGCAAATGACAAAAGAATTGTCAGAAATGTCAAAAATATGTAACATCTGACATTACCACATGGAAATGACCTTGTTACAGAATAGATTTTCGAAGAAGCTCTCCTTTATTATATGACATTGCCTGAGTGTTACAGAATTCGCTAACAGTTCAATATTTTTTATTCGTCACCAGATATAGCTTAATTGTGGTCCTACAAAAGAAAAACACTTGTGAACGAAAGAAATGTCTAAACTGCTATAAAATAAAAGGGTGCCAAATACAACTAATAACCGTTTTATAATTTTTTATTAAATATGACTGTACATTCGATTTTTGCATTTTATACTAAATCTGAAATTCTATATTTTGACGTTATATTTTGTATCTCTTTAATTTTATTATTACTTTCAACTGTTTGGTTATATCTTTCACACACAAGAATACCTTTCAAAATATTTCCGTATCAAAGTGCACTTCTTTTCTCACTTCACCTCACGTTATCAAATCATACTTAAAGAGAATAATTTTTGCAATATAATATTTTTTTGAAAATAATTCAATTAAAAAAAAAAAAGTTTTCATCAATAAAAAATACAGCACCGGGCACAATTTATGCGGCATGTTGCAGCACTTTCCACGCAAAACGTGACTTAAAAGTTTCATTACTTTCAGAACATGTTTTTTAGTGTTGTTCGGAAAGCTATGAAATTTAGAAATTTTAAGGACATTTTATTTAAAAGAGCATGTTGTGCATGAATTATTACCTCATAGAAAACATTCACTTTAGTCTCACTCTTATAGAGAAATAATAACAAATAATTTTGCAGAGTTTAAAAAAGGATATTTAAGAGTATAGTATATATTGTAGTTATTTTTATTCATAGATTGTGCCATTTTTTTTTAGAATTTTGGGGTGTTTAAAGTTCAAAGAAAATCGACTCTCAAAGAAAAAGTTTATAAAGATGTTTGGCAAGCGCTTTGAAAAGTCTTTTGTAATTCGTATCATAAAGGAACTTCCTTTAATAAACTTTGAAAAAAAAAACATCGTTGCAAATAATTTCTAATAATTGAAAAAAATGCTTTGAGGGCTGTTTCAGTCTTATATCTCTTCTTGGCTTAACTGCTAAGATCAAAGTGTAGTTACAGTCTTATGGCCTCTACACACTAAAGAAATTTATGTCCATATTTGACAGATTTTCCTACACAAACGTAGGCAACTTGCTTCAATATATACTTTGTTTGTACTTTTTTTTTCAAAAAAAAATTGTTCGTTACTTGATCACTAGACAATCATTTTTTACCCTTTTACAAACATTTGTTTGTAAACGTTTGTAAAGTTTTGTCATTTGATTGTATTTTTTTTGCAAAACAAAAAATCTCAGCTAATGTATGAACAAATGTTTGTAAAAAGGGAAGAAACACTCTTCAAGTGTCCCTCTTATGAACAAAGTTTGTGAAAAGTACAAACTTTAACAAACTCTTTTTTGGGTTATACGCTTTACAAACATTTCATAAGTCCCAACTTTGAAAAAAAAAATCCAATTAACAAGAAAAGTTTGTCAAAAAGATGTTTTTTTTCATACAGAATATGAAAAAGTTTTGTCAAGTCAGAGTGATTTTCGATATAATATAATATAATATCGATATAATATGTGAGAAAAAAATTTCAAATTAGTAAACCACATCTTTTTGACAAAATTTGAACAAAATCAATTTGTTTACTTAACAAAACTATTTTTTCAGCGTTTTTTGAATTCACAAACATTTACGAACAATTTTACAAGATTTTTTTTCCATCGAGAGACCATTAAGGGTATTAACTATGCAAAATCTTGATTTTTATTTGAAAAATCTATGTAAAATGTTTATTTATGAAATGTTGTAACTGCCATTAATGTCAGGAAATGGATATTTTTCACTTTAAAAAAAAAATACAGGATGTATAAATTGCGATCTTGCTGTGTGGGAGTTTCCAATTCTCATGATATTTAATGAGGTTTTTTGGTTCCAATAATGTGAAAATATTTATTATTTTGAATTTAATGTGATTTTGCGCCTGTAATGACTAGCGCACAATAACTTTTGTTTGTAAATATGTTTTCAAAATTTCGTTTGTGCGTTGGTCATTATGACCAGCGCACAATAACTTTTGTTTTGTAAACATGTTTTTGACTTTTCTGTGAGAGGAAATAAAACCAAGATCTAATCATCTCGCTCACTCTCACAGACAAATTTGAAAACATGTTTACTAACAAAAGTTATTGTGCGTTGGGCATTATGCACAGTGCACAATAACTTTTGTTTGTAAACATGTTTTTAAAATTTCCTATGAGAGAGAGCGAGATGACTAGATCTACATTTCATTCACTCTCATTGAAATTTCAAAAACATATTTTCAAAATAAAAGTTATTGTGCGCTAGGCATTATGCCCAACGCACAATAACTTTTGTTTAGTAAACATGTTTTTGACATTTCAATGAGAGTGAGTGAGATCTAGATCTAGCCATCTCAATCATTCTCATGGGAAATTTTGAAAAGCTGTTTACAAACAAAAGTAATTGTACCCTAGTCATAAACTAGGCAAAAATATAATCTGAGTGTTTTTTTTTGGTCTACTGATTCTACTGAATCAAATTTATTCACAAAGTAAAAGCTGAATGCTTTTAAATAAGTGAAAATACTCTATAAAGGAATTTGTAAAACTAACTTCAAAGGTGGTGTAGTCTCAAAGATGTCAAAAAGAAAGATAGCAAAGCGTCCCAGCTTTGCGGAATGCTCGAACTCACGAACTATACTCAATCCCGATATTATGCACATTTTCGGGACCGAAAAAAATGCACGAAATGGCATTACGCATCGAGAAAATTTGCATATCCGCAGGGGATTTCTTTTGAATACATCGGCCGTAGAACGAAGTAAAAGTAGTTCAAACGAAAAGATTCAACTGTTTAATAGAAATTCATCAAGAAACAGTTACTCTTTGGCCAAAGTTCTTCAATAAATTATATTTAAAATTTTTACCTTAATAAAAGAAATAAAAGTTTTATTATGAAAAAGTAGCAAAATGTTTTCAAATTTCCCGCGTCGCAACATAGTTATACATTCAGGCGATTTTAAAAATGTTTTCATAAATTGACTATCAATGGTAGGCAAACTTGCATAATTGTATGTGCATAATTCCGTCAGGTGCATAATTTTGAAGGACTTAATGCCGGGGGACTAACTGTAGAGCTCTGCGTGAATTAACTTTTCGCATTATTGGGTATAGGGGAAGTGCTCATCATTTTGGACAGTCTGCTTATAAGCATCGAAGTTCCAAGTTTGAAGAGCGATATTTTCTATACTAATTGACATTTCTTGTTACTCTCTTTTCAGAAGGGTTGTTTAGAAACTTAGCAAGCTATTTATCGTCTTATTTTTATTAAAATTAGTTTTAATATGTTTAAAAATGAATTGATATGTAGAGGTGACCTTGGCTCTTATTTTGGATAACTTGTTTATTAATTTGTCCAACTTGACTGTAAATTTGGACAGCTAATCCGCCTCAATAGGATGCCCATTGTTCTTCATTTGATGAACCAATCTTACCAAGTCCTCTTCCTGTTCATGTAAGGGAAACGTAGAATGTCACAGAAGCCCGGAAACTTTCCATATCATTCATTAAAGTGAGTTGACTTCGATACTCCAAGTACGTGCAGATTCGCTCATTCCCTGACCTTTCCGGGAGCCTTTCAAGGCATTTCTCGCTACATCTCTTTCGTAGAGATGATGCTCCTTTGTTTCTCTAGGCATTTGTCCAACCTAGTCATCACAAAAGCTAAAACTTCATGAAATTTCGTGAGAAAAACACCTGTCCAAAATAAGAATCATCACCTCACTGGTGAATGTCTTAAAAAATTTCCCATTTTTCACACGAAAAATATAATTCACAAGGCAAATCTCACTTCAGGTCAAATGTACAAATCATCAGTAACGTTAATCAACACAATATTCAATGAATATTCAATAATATCACTCAAAAACAGCGAACAAACTTTGTTAGTACTTCACCAAAACTAAATAAGACTGAAGTAAGCCACGAAGTTCTGTCATATTTCTCGTAAGCAATTGCTCACACTGAATTTTCAACAAAGCAATTTCAACTCAAATCATATTCAAATTTTAACGTATTTAGTGTTAAAATCTTCCAAAAAGAACAAATATTTAGATAGAATTCATTATTCATCAAATATTGGAATAAAAATCCATCATTTTAATCAATTTATTTTTAGTGTCCAATGTTATCCTCAAAGTGTCCAAAATAAGAAACTGGACAAAATTATGAGCATTTCCCCTATACCGGTTTACTACCGAATAAATTGCTTCACAAATCAAAAGACAATTCCGATATTAGTAATATGCTTATGCACAAATAAACGGAATATTCAGGAAAAATAAACGAATAACGGTTTCTTGATTAATTTATTTTTGATTGGGATCGATATAGCCGGGTAAGAAATGTCAAGACCTTTCCATAAAATCCAAATTTAAGCATGTCGGTTGAAAAATAAACTCACCAAAGTGGATGACCTTTGGCATTAAAAAATTCAAAATTACGAATTTTTCGATCATTGGGATACCTCCAAAACATATCCGAAAATCGTTTAAAAAAACAAGCTTGGACTAATTTAAAAAAAAAACACCAAAAAACATGGTTTTGGAAGGGTTGGAGAGTGTTCAAGGGGAAAAGGTAAAAAAAAAAGTCTGTCCGAGATAGTGTCAACTTATGGGATGGTCATCGAAGAGCAGAAAACAATATCTCTTACCGTGTGACTTATAGCTCAGGAACGAGTATAAAGTCAAAAAATTCAGTGAAAAATTAATCAATTTCGGGTTCATGACGGATAAAATGATTAAGACAGATGCGGCCGCGTTGGAAATTCCAAGACCTTTTCATAAAATCCGAATTTAAGCATATCGGTTGGAAAATGAGCCCTTCAGAGCGGTTGAAATTTTGAGAAAAACCAACAAAAGGTCTTAGAGGGGAAAAGGATGAGTAGGAGAAAATAAACGTTGGAGATAATCTTTTTTTTATTAGGGGTCGCTGATGAGTTCGAGCAGTAAAATTGAAATAATATTTTGTTCCAACTTTAAGCAAAAATATTTAGAGAATTGTTGTTTGTTGATCTTTCAAAAGTCTTCGCTTTTTTTACCTGTAAAAAAACTATTGATTTAGTAGATTTGGAGATCATTAAAGTAGAAAAAAAAAAACAAAAAAAGATTTTGCCTAGATTACGCATAAAAAATGACAAAAAAATAATAAAGCTTTTAAGAAATAAATTTTCATAAATAACCTAAAATTGATCAGTTGCGTTTATTTTAAGAAAACATCCATTTTTGTGTGATATATCGTTGATTTTAAATATTTGTCTCAATTAATTTCTAACTTACGCCAAGTAATTTTTATGAATTTTTATTTTATATTTTTCATACTGAATTAACGCATAACGTATTCTTTGAATTTGAACACCCCAAAAATTTGTCTTTTGTCACTTTGCACTGTGGAAAAATACGAACTTTGCGCACAAAACTTTTGTAGATTTTACAAATGGTTTGACAATCTTGACAGTTGCATTAACGCGGGACTGTAAAGATTGTCACACATAAAAATGTCGGAAAAGAAAACGGATTAACAAAGTAAAAATTGAAAAGTGAAAAGCGCGAGAAAATCATCATACGGATGACATTAGTCAGTATGAATTAATGCTCCTAAAACGGCTTGCTTCAAATCCAGGACGGGCGTCTCTGCTGCAGTTTTGGCAGCTCTTGTGCTGACCCTGATGTTCACCATGGATCTCCAATCACTGAAGCGTCTCATCGCCATTTGGCATCGCAAACAGCGTCCATTGAGACGTACACCCCAGTTCCAATAGCATCCCTTCTGAGGCCACATGCCACCACACGATTGCCCGGAGTCTGAGGAACCATCTCAAAGAACAAAACAAAAAAAAAACAGGTAGGACACATATAAAGCATTGATCCTGTTTTCGTAGCCTGCGAAAAAGTGAGGTTATTTTCAGAATATTGATGGTTAGGAATTTGACATTTTGGAGCACTCGCGGATGGCGAAAAAAATACTCTCTGATAAAGTGTGTATAGTAATTTTGAGAAATAGTAGTTCTTTGTAAGAAAAACTAGAAGAATTGGACGAAAGAAGTTAGTTGAGGTTAGGAAAAAAAAAGAAAGAATTATAAAACTGAAAGCTTTTTACTGAAAAAAAAAAACAAACAAACAAAATCCTAAATATATAGGAGAAAAAAAGTCACTCTAATTAACAATTAATTCAAAAAGAAGAAAAAAATGAAATGATTATTAAATAATAACTGTTGCATTGACATTCCTTTGTGCGAATAATTTTTTTTTTTTAATATATCATGCTCATTTTTTTTTGTTTTGTATATTTCTCACTAGCAAATCTTTCTTTTTTAGTACTAATTTTTTTTAGTACTTTGTATATTTTTGTCAATACGTTTTTTTTCTGTGAATAGTAATATTAAAAAAAAATATTTAAATGTCAAGAAAATGTAGAATTTACAAATTGAAATACCAAAATGTATATTTCTATAAATGCAATTTTAAATTTGTTTTTTTTTAGTACACATAGCATGTAATATGTTTCGATACGAAATGAACAGTTTTGTATAAATCATTTCAATTCATATTTTGACGAGCAGAAAATATGCGAATTTACCAAACTTGCATTGATTTCACAAAAATTTAGTACAGTTATGTGCTAAAAAAAAAAATTGTGAAATTAGAATTGTCAATTTTTTTCTTGATGCGAAAGAAAATATTGTAAAGTCAGCTAAAAAAAATGAACTATTTAGAGCTTTAGCGACATTAAATTGTTAATTAATTCTAGATGAACAAACCAATCTCCGATTTGATGAAGAGAAATAGTTGAAAAAAAAAATATTTGAAAAAAATGAAATATAAAAAATACCAATCGAGGAAAAATCTAAAAAAACAAGAAATAATAAAAAGAAAGCACAAATATTTAAACAAATGAAAAATCGTTAAATAACTTTTAGTTCCTTCTTTGTCTTTTAGATGTTAAGTGTGAGCGAGAGAGATCGTGTGAATTGCGATTTTGTTTTCTTTTCCAAAGTTATGAAAAAAAGTAAAAAAAAAAGAAAATTTCTCACAAAATTGAAAGAAAATTGAGAAAGTGAAATGTGTATGAAGTTCTAATATATGACAAAAGAAACATTGTCCAGGTATGTTAGTGTATTAATTGAATAAACAGAATGAATAATAAAAAAAAAATCTCTAAAAATTATAAATAAAAAGTCTTTTAAATGCCTTTTTGTGTGAGGCGACAGAAAACAACCTTCTCGAGAGAAATACACTCTGTAAATACTTAATTATAAAAAAAGAAATAAAAAATTAAAAAAATGAGAGGAAACTTTTAAATTAAAAAAAAAAATATTTTCAATTCTTATGCCTTGTGTTAATAAATTTTGATGGATTTTGTACATAAATGAGAAATGTGAAACAAGAAAACTACTTAAAATGAATTACCACATGAATAAAAAAAATATTTATTACACGGAACAAGTAAAAGGCAAAAATTAACAACCGAATGTAGGACGTCATATTAGTGTAAAATGCATTATTTTAATGCTCGAGCACTTTAAAATGCCTTGTACAACTAAATTCTTGCAGTTTAGAACCAAATGTCAAATTCAAATGCTTTTTGACATTGTTTTTGACAAAGAAATGTACCAGAGTGTTTTTAATTTCCAATCGACGTGACTACTAGAAAAGTGCTAGAAAGAAAGAGTCATAACCTTCTTCAGTTTTACGTTGAGGGTGGCGGGCACAATTGTCGCAATAAATTAAAAGTACATTAGAATTTACGGAAGTCCCAAAGCGATCGGGCGTGGAATGATAACTTTTCGATAGTATTGATTAATCTATATCTATTATATTAAGTGAATATCGACTTTTAATACATTGATGCACCATTTATTGTGACCGTGGTGTCACATATAAGATTAATATTAATATTAAGAAAAGCCGGAGAGAGAGGTATATATATGCAGAATTTCAAATGGAATATCACGTGTGTTAGAAAGAGTACACTCTAGTGGATTAATACGATGAGTAAGATATTACTGTTCGTATTAATTGATTTCTGAATCGTATTACAGGCGCACGAGCAATTTTCCATGCGTGCCAACTGTGATTCGGTCAGTTTTCGAGCTATGTAGTGCTGCCAACTTCGTACGCAGAGGGGAAATGTGAGAAAGAAGCAAGATAAAACAATTGCTATCTTTTTTTGCCATTCTCGCAGTTCAGAAAGTATTAATCTTAATATTAATCTTATATGTGACATGGCCATGATGACCATGTCACATATAAGATTAATATTAAGATTAATACTTTCTGAACTGCGAGAATGGCAAAAAAAGATAGCAATTGTTTTATCTTGCCTCTCTCTCGCATTTCCCCTCTGCGTACAAAGTTGGCAACAATACAATCGCGCGAAAACTGATCGAATCACAGTTGGCACGCATGGAAAATTGCTCGAGTTGCCTGTAATACGATTCAGAGAGCAATTAATACGAACAGTAATATTTTACTCATCGTATTACTCCACTAGAGTGTACTCTTTCTAACACACGTGATACTCCATTTGAAATTTTGAATACTATATACCTCTCTCTCCGGCTTTTAATATTAATATTAATCTTATATGTGACACCACGGTGACATTCTTAAAAGAATATGACTATTGATACATTAGCTACAAAAAGTGCAGCTATCGTTTAAATTTCTTCAGAATCAACAGTGGATACTATCGAAAATAAGTTATCATGTCACTCCAGGGTTCGATTCCCAGTACGGACAAGATTTTTCTCCATTCTCTGGCCGGCAGCATTTTCTCTTCCTAACCCTAATCCTCCTCGAATATCTTCGAATGTGTTTATTAATGTCTAAAAGTGGCGTCCAGTCGAAAAAAGAACCTCTTCTTAGTTTTAGTTTGACAGCTGATCTTTCTACACTCTTCTCACTCAAAGAAATTATTGATGGTGAGCGAGATGGATAATAACAAAACTGCTAGAATTAGTATTACCCGATGCAAATGATATCCCGCGTGATCGACTAAAGCATTGTATACTAAGTATGAAATTTTACATTCGGGCGATTTAAAACTTTGTGAAAAACAAACGATTGAGAAATAAAATTTATAAATTTTAAGAAACAAATTGAGGAATTACATTAAATCAAACATCCAATTATAGAAATTTCTAATTACCAATCTCACAGTTCTTTGATCACTTCTCAACTAATAAAAAAAGTAAAAAAAGTGACAAAAAATTATCTTTAAAAATTAAAAAAAAATCTATTAACAACTTGATTATGAAAAGGAATGATGGAGACTATGTATTATTAAAAAAAAATGAGAAAAAATTAGCACAAATAATTCTTGTAAATTTTTGCGATAGGTATAAAAAAATATATTATAAATATTTAAAAAAAAGAAAAAAATATATTGTTAACTATGTATAAAAAAAACATGAAAAGAATAATGAATGATATGGAATTTTAACTAATTGAAAGGAAATTGTGACAGTATAGAAATTCTCTTCAACAGCAAAGTTTTTTTTTGTGAGAGGAAAACTAAGAAAATAATTAATCTTAGAATAACTAGACAAAAAAAAAAGATATTGAAAAAAACAATGAATACAAAATTCTCCCCCTCTTTCCATGACAAAGTCTCATTAAACAACAGGTACTAAAAAAAAATAGAAGAGAAAGCGTGAAAAAAAACTTGAAAAATGTTTAAAATTGAAAAAAATAAAACTAATTATCATATCTTCAAGTGAAAATAAAATGCCACAAAAACCACTAACTACTCACTAAAAGACGAATTAATGAGAAAAAAAACTACTTTTTTATAGAAAAATTAGGAATTTTTGGAATAAAGAAAAATCAATAAAAATGTTTGACTTCTTGCAAAATAATTGGCACTCAAACACTCTAACTTTGTAAAATTCCGTGATAATTTTTTTTCTTTAGTTTTTCACCATTTTTTTCACGATTTGAATGGTTTTAGAGATTTTGATAAAAAAAATATCACAATTACTGTGAAGAGAAAATAATTTAATTTATTTTTATTTTGTTTCATATTTATTTAAAAAAAAAAGAAAAGAAAAATAGGAGAAGCGGGACGTTAAGCGATAAAAAATAAATTTGCGAGAGAAATAATTGGCGCTGATTTTTTTACATGTAAATTATTTCCAAAACTACTAGAATGTACTAGAATTCTTGTAAATTGCTAGAATATGTCTTGTTTATTTTTTCAAATCAAATTTTTTTTAACAAAATATTTCCTAAAGGAGAGATTGATATAAGAAATTGCAATAAATTCGAGGGACACTTGCGAAACTTGATAAATTTTCAATATAAGACATTCTAGCACTTAATTCTTAATTTATACTTATTTTTTTACAGAATAAAAGTCGAAAACACGGTTTAAAAAATATACGAAGAATTCTGTCTCTTTCTATGGTGCTGAAATGCATTATATAATTACATTATTTTTTAATTTTATTGAAAAAAAAATATTTCTAATATTTGCTAGTCATTTGTGAAATAGGAGGCGAAAGGATAGGAATCTCTCTAGAATTATAAGTTAAGATGGAAAAAAGAGAAAGTTTTGAGAGAAAAGTGGTAAAGAATGAGGAAATTAAAAATACTACGTAGATGAGATAGATAGAGAGAGAGAGAGAGAGAGAGAGAAAACCTTTAAAAAATATTATTTTTATTACAATAAAAAGTATAGTTTAATAATTGCGAGGGAGCGAGAGAACAGAGAGAAAAATGATGGATGGAAGTGAGAGGAAGAGGAAAATTTTATTTTTAAAGGAACAAAAAAATAAATTTGATGATGAAAAAAATAAATGAGTATAACTGACACATTGATTTTGTTGTAATATAATGTGTGCCAATTAATATTTAGAGAATAATAAAAATAAATAGGCTGCATTCTATTCATCGTTTCCTTATTCACAGCAAACGCGTCCTAAATCAAGTGAAAATTCTTCGAATTCGAGAAAAAGACACTAAAACTAGTAAAAAAAAATTGTACTGAGTTTTATATTTGTGAAAGTTAATAGAAGAATGATTTAAAACAAAATTCTAAGTTGGTGAAAAATTCTAAACAAGCATTACTTTACATAATTCTAATCTCTATACAACTGCAATTATGGCCTCTACACATTGGGAGCAATTTTTGTCAAAAATTGCTTTTTTGAAGGAAATTCCCTGCAGCGTTGTAGGGGGAAACGTCAAATTTCCGTCAAAAACGCAATTTTTGAAGAAAATTGCTCCCAATGTGTAGACACCTTTATCCACAACACACGAAATGCTTCGATACAAGTTAAAAAAGTTAAATTTTTTGCTTATTTTTGCTGAATTTTAAGCGACACTCCCGATTGCAACAGCGATTAATAAAAACCTAGGTCGGAGGAACGTCTGTTCGACAGGGAGCCCATATTGACACTTTTGTCAAAATGCTGAAAATTATTTAATATATCTAGTAAAATATAAGTAATATAACGTTTTTTTCTGTCATATAGGGGAAGGTTTTGCAGGTTCGTATTAAAAAAGGAGTCCAAGATTTAAGATTTTTTACTGAATGCCACACACACTGAATCAATTATATCACTCTAACAAAAAAATCTCTAACTTATTGGGTTCATAATTCTGCCTCACAAAACTTCTGGAAGTCCTTGGATTTTCCTCTACAGGAAAATGAAAATGTAGCTGAATTTTTTACGAATGTGCCCTGGTTAACTCAGCTTCGTACCACTTTTTCCCACCTCTGTAGGCCTCATTTTCCCCGGAAACAGTACACCGGACACAAAAAATTGGGCATCACTACTTAGATGGAACTTTCATCTACTTCTTTTCACCATTTGTAGGATGTATCACGCATTAAAAATCAATTTTAAGCTATTTCTCTAACACATGTTTTTTTGACATGACCTTTCTCATAATCACATCTAATGTAATCCTCAGATTTTCTCTAACACCTCCAATTGGTATTACAGAATAGAGCCCTGCGCACGGAAAGGTCTTGCTGCGTGCGCGTAGAGGGGGAGGGTAATTTGCGCGCGTAAGCGCGCAAAAAAATTTTTCAACTTTTGCGCGCAAAATTCAGTTTTTGCGCGCAAGATTTTTTTTGCGCGCAAGATTTTTTTTTACGCGCAAGCTGTTTTTTAATGAAAATATTGTTTTTCTAGAGATTGAAAAAGATAATACCAGGCAATGAAAATCTAGTTCCCGGTTCACTGAAAAACGTATGTAATTTCTTTGCCTGTTAGACATTCTTCACACAATAGATGTGACATATTAATAATATAATAAATAATATAAAAAACTTTTGAATTTTGATTTTTGTTTCATACTTAAGTCAAAAATATTAGCCCAGGTCTTTACATTTCATTCAATAAGAAAAAAATTTTATCAAAATTTTAAACACCATGAAAAAATATATAAAATTCCAGGTTTAATATAAAACTTTTAAATTACTTTTGTTTGGTAAGAATTAGAGACAATTTATTACTAGTGAAATAATGATTTCAACAATTAATAACTTAAGCAGGTATATAAAACACAAATATGTTGACTCTATTGAAGTCGTACTAAACTTGAATGTTTTAAAAATGAGTCTCATTTTAATCAATTACAATATAAGGTAATTGTTGAAACAATAAAATTCAGTTATATTCTTTATACTAAAATTCTCATAATGATTTAATTTCTTCTAAAGATTTGTTCACGACTGTGAACATGAATAATTTTTTATAATATATTTAATCCTTTTCTTTCAACTATTCCTGCTCTACACTGCTGGCAATAATCATAGCTCCACTTTTTCATACTGGAAAAACTTTGAAAAAAAAATTTTTTTTGGAAAAAAATAAAAATATCATTTGAAGGTATTTTCAAACCAATATGAAAAGTTACCATTTGAAATTCATATCGTTAGAACTGTGAGTACCGTGATAGAATCTTTATCAAAATGGCGATTTTCGGGTGGCAATAATTATAGCTCCACTCAATAAATTTGGCTTCAGGGTATTTATTTTCAATCAGTGAAGGTAAATATCTTTTAGTAATTCAATTAATAACTTTATTAAGCTAATTTGAATCATTTTTATAAAGTTTTTCATGAATTTTGCTGAAATTTTGTAAGAAAAATGTTTAATGAACAAAAATAAGGGATTAATTAAGGTCTTGAAAGGGATGAAAATTGACAACCAAAAAATTTCCTTAAAAATGACAAGATCCTATCACCTTTTATCCGAATTTGTCCATATTTCCGACATATATGCATTTAAAACCACTCCCAGGGCTAAAAATCTCCTTTTGTTAGAGGCAAAGGTGTTCAATTTTCCGTGTTACAGTCGAAAAAAACAAATTTTCAACCGAAATTTGATGTAAAACAATGCTGACTGCTTAGTCTCATCATGTTCTGTTGATCCTGTCCCAAAACAGAATTCCAAGTGACTAAGGTGGTCTTCAGAATAATGAGATAAAAAATTATCAAAAAGAAGCTTATTGCAGTTTGATGAATAGAAAGTATTTTACGTCATTTAAGTGGTTTAAAATTATTTTTTCAGACAGAAAACAAGTTAAGACAAGACCTACCAATTTTTTAGTCGAAAAAAATAATTTTTTACCACTTAAATTAGGTAAAACACCTTCTGTTCATCAAACTGCAATAAGCTTCTTTTTGATATTTTTTTATTTCATTATTCTAAAGACCACCTTAGTCACTTAGAATTCTGTTTTGGGGCAGGATCAACAGAACATGATGAGACTAAGCAGTCAGCATTGTTTTACATCAAATTTCGGTAGAAAACTTGTTTTTTTTTTGACTGTATCACGGAAAATTGAACACTTTTGCCTCTAACAAAAGGAGATTTTTAGCCCTGGGAGTGGTTTTAAATGCATATATGTCGGAAATATGGACAAATTCGGATAAAAGGTGATAGGATCTTGTCATTTTTATGGAAATTTTTTGGTTGTCAATTTTCATCCCTTTCAAGACTTTAATTAATCCCTTATTTTTGTTCATTAAACATTTTTCTTACAAAATTTCAGGAAAATTCATGAAAAACTTTATAAAAATGATTCTAATTAGCTTAATAAAGTTATTAATTGAATTACTAAAAGATATTTACCTTCACTGATTGAAAATAAATACCCTGAAGCCAAATTTATTGAGTGGAGCTATAATTATTGCCACCCGAAAATCGCCATTTTGATAAAGATTCTATCACAGTAATCACAGTTCTAACGGTATGAAATTCAAATGGCAATTTTTCATATTGGTTTGAAAATAGCTTCAAATGATTTTTTTATTTTTTCCAAAAAATTTTTTTTTCAAAGTTTTTCCAGTATGAAAAAGTGGAGCTATGATTATTGCCAGCAGTGTATCCTTTTCTTTCAACTTAACGTAATTATAATCAAAATATTGATTAGACTACATTCCCACCAGTTTCCCACTAAGTCGTCTCTCGGCATAAGCTGGATTTCTATCTGACATTACCCTGTAGTTATTACTATTCATTTCATGGTATCCCTTTCTTTTATAATAATACAGCGATGTTAATTTCATACTCCCCCTGTTCCAAAAAAATCGTAAGTTTGAGAAATATTCCTGTCCCAAAAATGTGGTACGTTTGGAAAAGAATCACTATGAAGAAACGGTGTAAACTAAAATCTTTTTATTTTTATTTTTTCGAAAACTACTGCAAATTATTCAAGTCTTAAATCTTGTAGCAATGTGGTACAATGCAAAATAGGCCTATTAAAATTATTACTACGTTATTTCGTGTATAACATGCCAATATCTTGACACATTCCTTGATTGTATTTTTCAAGGTCTAAAGTACTTCTCAAAAATGTCATTCTCTCAATAAATTTTATTAAAGTGTGATTTTTTAATAAGTTGTTTAATAAATATAAACGAATCTAAGAAAATTTTCTTTATATTGTGGTAATGACTATATTAATCAACTTTTTTCAAAATATATTACAATGATTATATTAGGTGAGATTTTTAACAATCTCACCTATTATTTTGTTTTTGTTTTTTTTTTGTTTCCCCCCTTACCTGTCCCCCCTTACCAAGGTCTTAGGCCTTTAGGCCTATTTTGACCAGTATCATTTGTTGAAAATCATTTAAAACCCAAAAACATCCACAAAAATATATACCAAAATCATCAATCTATAAAATTAAAATATCTCACAAATACTGATGAAAAGCAATAAATATTTAAGACGGGAACCTTACACATTAATGGTTGTACTGCTATTATTTTGTAATACAAGAGGAATTGTTAAGAAACAGGCTATAATAATTATCACAACGATAATGTTTTGATTTTCAATTATATTCTAAACTATGTATAAAATTCATTTAAAAAATTGTTGCTATTTTCATACATAAAATTCGTCTATTTTAAGGATTTTATTTTTATAAATTTTGTAGATATGAAGTAAAATTTAGGAAATACGTGAATTTGTTGAACGAAAAACTTTCTGAATTCTCTGAGAAAATAAAATGGTCAGTGAAACGTTCAATAAAAAACAAGAAGTGGTCAACAAAAAATTGAAAATAGTAAAAATATTGTTCAGCAAAAATTAAAAATGAGCAGTAAGAAATAAAATGTGGTCAGAAAAAATAAAAAATGGACAATAAAAAATAAAAAGTTGTCAGTAAAAAATTAAAAATGAGCAGTAATTTTCTTAATTTTCAAGTGAAATTTCGAACATCTTGAGCCTAAAGAAGACTTTAATAGGGTGTAAAGCATGACGCCTCTATACCTGATAGTTTCCAAGAGTTTGCGGAATCTTTGTTTTTTTATTCCATTTTGTTTTTTTTTAGAATTTGTCTTTGGAATCAGTTTTCGGTAATCTTTGTTTTTTGGAAACTTTGTCTTTGGAAATATTATCTTTCATACATTTTACACTAGTATATTTTATTGAATAAAATAATTAAATTACAACGGTTTTTGAAGTTTTTTTTCGTCCTTTGGGGCAAAGTGAAATTTTCTGTTTTGGGAAGTTTTTAGTTTTGTCCTTTGCGGTAAAGGGAAATGCGTTTTGGGAAGTTATCAGTATCGTCCGTTGGGGCAAAGGTAAGTATTCTGAGAAAAAAGAAATTTTTGGGAAGTTTTAAAATATACTTGTGCAAAATGTATGACAGACAAAATTTCCGATACTTGTACAAAATAAAATGTATGAAAGACAAGATTTCCAAAGACAAAGTTTCCAAAAAAAAACAAAATATACCGAATGCAAAGATTTCAAAGACAAACTCTGATGTGTAAAAAACAAAATAGAAAAAACAAAGATTCCTGATCTCGTTTCCGCGATAATCAACTTCAAAGCTTTTCAGACATTTTTGATCGTTTCTCATTCAATTACCCCATTTTCAATTGAAATTTGGAATATCTCAAGCCTAAACAAGGTTCTAATCGAATGCAAAGTTTGAGGCCTCTATCTCTCATAGTTTCCGAGATAATCGACTTTAAAAATGTTTAGTCGCTTTAATGCATTTTTGACCTAATGTGAAATTTCGCACACCTTGAGCCTAAAAGAGGCTCTAATAGGGTGTAAAGTATGAGGCCTCTATCTCTCATAGTTTCCGAGAAAATCGACTTTAAAGATTTTCAGACACTTTTATGCATTTCACATCCAATTTTCCTCATTAATAACGATAATAACTAACGTACAGTTTAAGAATTATTAAACGAGATTTTGCGTTATTCATGTATAAAATATCGTCCGTGTTTTCCACAATACAATTTGCAAAGAAGGAGTCGGTTTGCGGAATCTTTGTTTTTTCTATTTTTTTACATTTTTGTTTTTCGCAGTTTGTCTTTGGTAATCTTTGTTTTTTTTTTTTTGGAAATTTCGTCTATGGAAATCTTGTTTTTCATATATTTTCCACAATTATCGGAAATTTTGTCTGTCATACATTTTGCTCAAGTATATTTTATAACTTTCCAAAAATTTCCATTTTCTCAGAAAATTTCCCTTTGCCCCAAAGGACGAAATTAAAAACTTCGCAAAACACAAAGAATTTCCCTTTACCCCAAAGGACGAAACTAAAAAAAATCCTACACAGAAAATTTCCCTTTGCCCCAAAGGACGAAACTAAAAAAAATCCTACACAGAAAATTTCCTTTTACCCCGACAGATGATACTGATAATTTCCCAAAACAGTAAATTTCCCGTTGCCCTGAAGTACAAAACTAAAATCTTAAAAAAAAATAATGTGATTTCATTATTTAATTTAATAAAATATGCTTGTTTAAAATATATGAAAGACAAGATTTCCAAAAAACAAAAATTACCCAAGACAAAGATTTAAAAGAGAAACTGGGAAATACAAAAGCGTAAAAAAACAAAAAAGAAAAAAAACGAAGATTCCGCAAACCAGTTTTTTCTTGAGTACCGTTTCAATTCACCTAAATTGTGGTATGAATAAGGTTGGGACCTCACCCAACCATTATGTTATAAAAATCGTCACGGAATTTTTATTATCCTCCTGAGGAAAATCTAAGGTTTTCCAAGAATTGCTTGTGGTAGGTTTATGAACCTAATAAGCAAGACATTTTTTGCTGTAGTAGAAAATAGCTTTGATTTGTGTGTAAATCATGAAAGGATTGCAAATCTTAGACTTCATTCCATAGTATGGTCACTTTCCACTATTTGCGTCCAATTTTAGTCATAGCATTACTCAAATTTGAATTATAGTAACATATTTGTAATTTCACGTATTAAAACTCTGAATATAACATGAAAATAACAAAAGTGATTCCAAATGACAGACTTTTTCCTCAAGAAAAAAGAATGTAAAAAATATAAATAATGATAAAAGTTAAATGCTGCGCGCATTAAAACTTTTGCTGCTGCGCGCATTCTGCGCGCACAAAAAAATTGTGCTGCTGCGGCGTGAAAAATCAGCTTGCGCGCTGCGCGCATTACATGTACGCAGGGCTCTATTACAGAACATATTTCGAACGTAACTGATTTGAAAAATGACCAGCCACCAATTTAAAGTGAAATGTGGGAAGTTCCACTTTAAAACAAGGAAAATTGAATGAGAAATACTCAAAATACATCGCAGTGGCAATTAAAAAATCACATCTACTATAAGCAATCTAGTTTCATCACGGCACAAATCAGAAAGTAGTAATCACCCCTATTGTAATCCTTGTTTTTTCTGTAACGTCTCGAATCTGTCTTTCTGAACATTTTTTGAACATCAGTGATTCTTAGAATTACTAGTGATTAATTTAAAGTAAAATGTGAAAAATTTCGCTTGAAAACAAAGCAAATTGGATGAAAAATTCTCAAAACGCACCACATGGGCAATGAAAGAATCATACTTACCATAACCAGATTCAAGATTAATGTTCAATTTAACAGAAGTCAAATAAAAACATCTAATGAAGTCTTATTTTGATGGGGACGTGTGTGTTTTCCTTCGAGATTTTAGTGAAAATTGTTTAATATCCCAATTTTCTTGTGAATTTATTCAGTGGAATCTCTGATGAGTCAAATATCCCGAACGGCATGCACAGTATGACCCAAAACAGTGAGAAATTCTCAAATTCGGTGGTCAGTAATTTTGACAGATGTTTTTACGAAGCTGCAAAATTCAATTTTCCTGAGCTGCAAAGGGTGGTAATTTTTATGAATTTTCCTCCAGCCACAAAAACGACCCCCTTCAAGCAAAAGATTTTCACGGTAAATTGTAACCCTGATAAACCCTCTATAACTTGGAATAGTTGCATTTTCGAAAAGACACTTGAAATGTGAAAAATACATAAAATATTACACATCAGAATTACGATTTTAGGCCCATTTTTATTTTTGCCTTTTGGACCCAGGAAAAAGGCCTAGGCTTCCAAGTTTTTTAGGAAATGTGAGATGTAGGACTAGCTTTTAGATTATATGTCCATGGATGAAATTCATTTAGTAACTTGGAAAAAAATCAACTTTTACGAAGCTGCAACATTACGAAGCTGCAAAACCTTCCCCTACCTTTTACCCTTTTACTATAAATAGAGATATTCAAATTTCATATCCCAAATGGTACGTAGGGTGTCAATAGGTCCTGACACGAGTTTTTAAAGTGTCAATAGACGTTTCTTTCATCCTAAAATAACTTTTTTTGAACTTTCATAAATTCATTCATAAAAAGCCGGACTTGTCCCACAAAAATTGATTGAAATTGTCTTAATAACATAAATAAATTGGTGTAGCCATTATATTTTTAACGAAATTCAGAGAACAAAATTGTTTCAGTCAGTAAGTGTAGGGGAAAGTACTCTCCCTTCGAACGTTCATGCCTTCGAATAATGTGAATTTTCTTTTATTTTTCATAGAGACTTATACACAATTATCACATAATTATCAAGAATTGATGATAAGCTAACTAACATTTTATAAAAATGTGTAAACTTTTTGTGAAAAATAAAGGAAAATTCACATTATTCAAAGGCATGAACTTTCGAAGGGAGAGTACTTTCCCCTAATTTATGTAATAAAAATCTCCTCTGTAGCCACTGAGGAAGGCCAGTACGCCGAAAGCTTTGGGAAACTGAGTATTTTTACTCTGGATTGAATCCATTTCCACTGACGCTTCCGGAAGGGACATTTGTGTTCTGCCTTCAAGCATAAATAATATAATATAATATCCCATTGAAAAGAATATGTTTTTTCTTTATTTCGAATGAGCTTATGCCCTACTTTTATCATTAAATAAATCATAATCATATTTTTATTTATTCAAAAAAAAAAAAACAATTTTTTCGTCACATAAAAATCGATAATTTTATTACCGGTATAAATAAAAGAATTACCGGGGATCCTATGGGACATATCGATTTTTTACGTTCATTTAACTACGCATAAACGAATAAAAAGCACTGGCGGTCGTTCAGATAAGACGAATACTTTGTGAGTAATTTCAAATTTGATCTATCTTTTGGAAATGAATGAAATAAAAATCAATATGATTCAAATCAATATTTACCAGTGACTGTAAATCGTATTAAAATTTTAATATAAGTCGGTGTATGGGTCCAAATGGACGCAGACTGATTCTCGATAATAGTTAGCCTGTAAAAATGACCTCTAGTCGATGAACCTAACTCCTCAGTATTTTTCGATTTTTCAATATTTTTCGCTTTAATGAAAAATATTCCGTATGAGTATTGTAGTTTTTATTGCCAAAAGGGTTTAGCTTAAAAAAATTGGAAGTATAAAAAATAAAGAAAATAGATTATGAATTTGAGAATTTAAAAATTCGCCATTTTTGAGCTTAAATATTTACTATATAGCAAATAGCTAGAGACTTGAAAAAAATATTGTAGATCCCTTCAACCTTCTACTTTACAATTATGTACAGACATTAGAAAAAAAAGTAACTTTAGGTAGTCAGGAAAAATTATTTTCTTTACGGGACACCCGTGTTTCAATCGTCTTTAAAGGGTTAACTGAGCCATAATTTGAAATTCACGTTTTGCCTACCTTCAGGCGTTTATTTCTGAGCTTTGATGTTTCGAGGTGTCCGGGATTTGCTGTGAGTTGCATGCAATTTGCAGCAATTTAGGCGCTAAAATTTACATAAAATATTTTAGCGAAGTTCCTAACCATTTTAAGGACTCATCTGAACACTGACCAATTGGCGGTAAACGACTTTTTTTTATAATTTTCAATTTTTATTTACAAAAACAGAACAGTAAATTATCCTTCATTCTACATTCCACACCTCTTCGAAAGCATTGCAGATCTTTGTGCAGGTAAGGGCTGCTGAAAGGGGAAACTTACTTATTGAAATTGATTCCTCTGTGTAATCCACCTCCACATTCCCATGGGCAAAAGCCCCAATCACAACTACAATGGGCTTATCATCTTTGGGAACTAATTCCCTGCAGTTCCCCACCAGATTCCCCGTGTAGGACATCGTTAACTTTTTGCAGCCGACCGGCAAGTGATTTGTGATGGGATTCTTGATGACTTTGAGTAACTTTTCCCCCGTTGTGGTGTCCGCCCTCACGCAAAACTTATTCAGTAGTTGCACCATCATCCCAGCGAAACGTTTGAAAGTCCGGGGGATTCGAGTAACAGGATTTATCTCAATCAGTACATTTTGATGCGTCCGGATGAAGACTTGCAAAAGCCCTGCACGATTCAGAGGACTGTCCATTAGCATCAGGAGGGTCTGATGGGTGATGTCTGGACGACACGATCCTGGACTTCGATTGTGTTTGCGCAGAATTGCTGTGTGATCATCGCAATTGAGGAGCTCAAAGACATTGCCCACCTGGAATTCATAACGCATAAGGGATAGAGTAGGTGATATTGTTAGTTGAATTGTAATGACAGCTGGGTAGAATTTTGAGGTTATGGTTAGCTTGCGCCGCGTCGAAAATCGATAATTTCGCCCCGGGAGGTGTCTGTGCAATTTATTACCTTTGTCACCTCAAGCTGAGCCCCCTCGAGCACCACAATCAGCTTCCTTTCGTTCAAACACACCAAACTTCCCTGGGGCTTCTTAATTTCCGGCGTGTCTTCCGATTCCACAAACGTTGGGGCTTTCCTCTTTTTGCCGTGTTTCATCGTGTGTTTTGGCGCGTCTGTGGTTCTTGGGGAAGAGTTTATGAATAAAAACACTACTTGTTAGGGAAGGAATTGTGAAAAATATGCAAAAAATGGGAAAAACTTCCGAAGAATCAAGTCAACACATTGAGAAACCTTTCAACGTGACTCGATGAAATTAATCGAGAATGATGTGAAGTAATCGAATAACAAAATGGCAGAACTTCCGACTTCGCGTTTGTGCAGTGAAAAATAGTGCAATTTTGTGGAAAATTTCTCATTTTGCGTGGAAAAAGTTGTGTAAAAAATCATGCTCTGATTTTCCATTGATATTGGTGTAAAAATTTCCGTGCAATTTGGGAGAAAAATGTGTGTTTGGGTGAAAATTGTTGCGTCGTGATGCGCTTTTGCCTCGAAAGAGCCATTGAGAGGAAAAGAAAACTACGAGGTGATATTAGTTGGTGAAAACGATTGAAAAATCAATCGAAAAGACCCGATAACGTCGCCCAATTGACCCATTCGTGCGTGAAATGGTGATTTTAATGGATAAAGTATGCGGATGTGTGTGAAAAAGTGGAAATAGTGTGACTCGTGAGGTGGGAAGTGTTGTGTTATGCGGCAGCTGCTTCTGCGAACACTTTTCACGAGCGACGCCGCCATAGCAGAAAGCACCTCACTGTGAAAGCCTCTCCCGTGAGTTTTTCACATTCACTTTTTACCCACTATCACAGTCAATTTCCACCCTAAATGCATACAAAAATACTCCCTATGTGTCCATTGAGGGATTAAAGTAGGTTTTGAGAGATCCGATGGGGCGCTTTGAGGGTAAAAGTGATGACAAAAATACGGAGACTCCTCCGGCGACGCATGAAGTCGCAAGCTTCTGACATTTCTTCGACAGCCCGCCATGTTAGTCAATGAAAATTTTTTCAGGCACTTTTTGGAGCATTTTGGGGTATTGCACATCCCAAGAGTACCTCAAATCACCTCTATGGGATTCCAAAGAATACATTTAATCACCTCTAAGTCATCAGAATGTTCCCAAAACAAGAAAAAATGCTATAAATCACACTGTGATTGTTTACAAAAATTCCCTCTTGCCAATCCATGAGAAATGCTTCCTAAATTGGGGCCCTCCTTCAATAAAAATCAATCTAATTTCACCCTATGCTTTAACTGGGGCCCTGCCCAACACTTCAAAGGCATTTCTAATCCCGGAATAGTATTTCGACCTTGGAAATTCTCAAGGTTTCCTACCAACTCCCTCAATTTTTTTTTTCTTGTTAATTTCTGGAAATTTCTCATTCATGGACTCGGAAGCACCTCCCTTTTCGCGCCATCTTCCAAAATGTCTCCGTGGAGATCCAATAGCCAGTTCCGCATTCTCATTGCAGACTCCACCAGATGATCTGTGGACATTTAAGCAATATTGAGAACTTTGAAAGATCAGTGGTTTAGTGTTTGAAGGAGCGCGCGCCCCATCAAATTGGAGAGGATTCCATTGCATCATGCAACAAGGATCTGACTCTGTTGCAGCCTCAAACAATTTTACGGTGAGTCTTTTTTGGATGATGAATTGGGCACTTTTTAGCGATGTTTGAATGTGCTTTCCGGTGAAGTCCGGAAGAATTTGAGGGACACACACGACGAGTGTGATGCTCAATGACGGAGGTGTGAGGTTAAAAGGCGGATTTGGGAGGTGTTGTGCTTTTGCGTGTTTTTCTGAGGTTTTTGAGGGAAAATTTTAAAATAATTGTGGGTGTTGCAAAAAAAAATCAACAACTTTTTAATTGCTTTTTAATGTTAACTCTTTTGAAGTATACTGAAACCTAAATTCTGAAGTAATTAAAATTTGTTTTTAATTAAAAAAAAAACGTATTTTATTTTTTTTTCCTTTTATACAAAAAAAAAATGTTTGATGATTTTAACTTTTACTTAAATAACGTACGGTTTTGTTTTCGAATATGTAATTTCAAAAAAATAAATAAAATATTTATTTTATTTATTGATTTAATTAGTATTTATATAAATTATTTAAAATTAGAGTATGTATTTCAAATTTCAAGAGTAAAAAAAAAATTAATATTTTTAAAATAAGAAAAGACACTTGCTTATATTTTTTAATAATTTGTTGATTTTACCTCTGAACATTTTAAAAGTATAAAAAATATATTTTCAAAAACTGTATCATCCTTCAATATTTCAGTAGAATAAATTATATAAAAAATCTAATTTCATAATAATGGTTAGGTTGATTTAAAATGAAAATCGTATCAGAATTTTGAAAAAAAAAAGCATTTTTACACTTTTTCCCTTTTATGGCCTCTACACAATACAGAAATTTATGTCAATATTTGGGGTTATTGAGGTTGATTTAAAATAAAAATCTAAACAGATTAAAAAAAAACGCAGAAACGTAATTTTTTTAAAAGCAATTTTTGACGAAAATTGCTTCCAATGTGTGGAAGTCATAAAGAGTTAAAGCGTTAGACAAGTTAAAATTCAGCTAAACCACCTTATGACTAACCTTCAGATTTTATTCGCAGCATAAGGCGAAATAAATACCTACCGTTCATATTAGGGGAGATTCTTAACAATCTTAACTATCTATGGTTAGAAGAAAAATTTTCCACTTAAAAATACAGGATGATTTATTTAAAAAATGCATAAGGTGGTATACATATTTAAGATTTCCATTTTGAAAAAGCTTTGCAATTCTAAAGTCTCTACACATTGGGAGAAGTTTTCGTCAAAAATTGCATTTTGACAGAATTTTGACGTTTCCACGTAAGGCGCCTACACATTGGGAGCAATTTTCGTCAAAAATTGCGTTTTTGACGAAAATTGCTCTCAATGTGTAGAAGCCTTTAGGGTGCCTACAAACTACAAGCCATTTCGTCAAAAATTGCTTTTAAAAAAAAATTGACGTTTCTGCCTACAAGGATAGGGGAAATTTTCTTTAAGAAGGCATTTTTTTTAAAGAAATTGTTCCTAATGTGTAGAGGCCATTAGAGCAGTGCAGAGTATTTCTTTCAAAAACCTATTTTTTGACGAAAATTGCTCCCAATGTGTAGATACCTTTAGTGTGTTTTATCTCATTAAGTGAAATTCGACAATTTCATATTAGGTTCCAGTTTTATATGGTCCAATAAAAATTTAAATTATTTTCTGACTATAAAATTTGACAACATTTTTTCTGAGTATTGAACGGTTTATTGTTTTTTTAAGTTAAAAACAGTACTAAATTAAACTTTTTTTCATTTATAAGATTTTAAAGCCCTAAATAGACTTAGGCAGATCCCTGAGATATTTTAAGTTACAAATATTTAGTAAAGAAATTTTACGAGCTTAATCAATGGCCTCAATTTTGAGATCAATATAACAAGGCCAACATCAAGAAAATCAAGATCAAGATGTTAAATCTGTCAAATGTAAATCTTAAATCTTAAAAACTTAAATCTTGGAACTCAAGACACAAACCGAGTGGATTTCAAGATTTCCAAGTTTGGAATAATTTTTTCAAGATTTCAACACATCAGATTTAGTTTTTCTTTTTTTTTTTTTTTGAAAACATTCCAAGGAAATCCTGGTTTTTGGAATTGTCAAGGCACTAACAATTTGAAGAGTTTCATATAGAACTTGCTCTAAAGGCCTCTACATATTGGAAGCAATTTTTATCATATTTCCTTTCTTTTTAAGGAAATGGTTTGCTCTGCTGTAGGTAGAAACGTCAAAATTCTTATGTCAAAAATGCAATTTTTGACGAAAATTTTTCCCAATCAATGTGTTGATATCTTAAATGAGGAATATTTTTGAAATAAATCTGTTTCTCAAATGTCCGCCTTTCCCAAATTTACCCTATATCGAGGTACAACACCCTGATAGTTACCTGCAAAAGAATCACACATAAGTATAAGCATTTCATGGTTTATCAAACATGTCAAAAAATTTTCATTTACACTTTCTGTATTGATTATTATTGCCTCATACATTAATAATACGGTTCAATCTTTAATGTTAATTTTACTAATTTTTGTAAAGAAATATCAACAAATTCTGCAGGGAAATTGAGATGTTTGGAGATGGGAAATCTAGAAATTTTGTTTCTTAGTTAAGACATTTTAAATCTTACAAATGCATTTCGTGAGAATATGAATTTTGATCTTGGAAATATTTTGACAGTTTGAAATTTTGATCTTGGTTTTGTTCTCAGAATTGAAATCCCACTGTAAGATAGTTTGAGCTGATCCTTTACCGCTAAAGATCGAGGATCAGCTTGAGTCTATTAAAGCCTAATGAGCGTTTTCTTTTCTTCAAGGCATATACACACCGAAAATTTTTTGTCAAAATTGGGAATTTTGAAGTAAATCGCTTGTATATGGCACGTACAATGTCATAAAATTACCCTCAATCCCCTCAATGTTCCACATTGACGAAAATGTCTCACAATGTGTAAGGGTCATTAAGCATTTAGAGCTTTTAAAATTTCCTTGTCAATAATTGTGTTTAAAATTATATATAGATGTTGAGGTAGACTTTGTAGCTCAATATTAAATAATTGGCAAAACTTTATTATTCCTTTTGTTTCTATCTCTTTTTTTTATTGGTGTCGTAAATAAACAAGGTTTTCGTCCATAACTGATAAATCGGTTTTTGAAAAGTAGTTTACTAGTAAATTTTATTTTTTCCACTGAAATAATTATAACCTTAACTGTAACTTCCTCAAATAAAAAGAGGACATCTATTTCGGATTTAGACTTTTATTTCCTAGAAAAATAAACGATGAAATTTGAAGTTTTAGAAATTTTAGTATAATTTTAAAAAAATTAATTAAAAGATGCTTTATAAAAATTGAATTTAGACTATTCATACTATAAAGAGAGTTTTATTTACAAAATTTTATCTAGATATTGAATTTCAGTTTTAAATGACTATTGAAAAAGTTTATTATTAGATTTATGAAAATTTACTAAGTTAATAATGGTTTCTACACACTAGAAGCAATTTTCGTCAAAAATTGCCATTTTAAAAAAAAATCAGACTTCTGTCTACAAGGATAAAGGCTTCTACATATTGTGAGCAATTTTTGTCAAAAATTGCATTTTTGATGGAAATCATCTGTAATGCTGTAGGTGAAAACGTCAAAATTTTGTCAAAATTGCAATTTTTGACGAAAATTACTCCCAATGTGTAGAGGCTTTAAGGGAAATTTTCTTTAAAAAGGCATTTTTTAAACAAAATGCTCCTAGTGTGTAGAGGCCTTTAAAACCAAAACTCTTATTTTAAGAGGTATAACGAAAATTTTAATTTACAAATATGTTTAAAATAAGCTTTTTATGTTTTTTTAAATAATTAACAAAGAAGTACAAAGAAATATTCTTAAAGAAAATTAATACATTCTATTGAGAATGAATGAAATAACTGAAAATTCAATAACATTGTGAAATTGTTAAATAAAACTCTGCGCAGGCTTTTTAGTGTGATGACTATTCTAAGTCGATACGGTATTGTTTTTCCATTTACTTCATTTTTTTCTCTATGAAAGCAATTTCCTGAATCAATTTTGAATAGAAAATTGATATTAAAAAAAAAGTTTGAGGTTTTATTATCTTTGTATACATATTTTGTTGGTTGTATTATGAAAGGGACACTCTCTACTCTGTCTAATTAATTTTGAGTATTTATTTTTCATTATTTCTATTGATTATTTTTAATGTTTGTCTTAATTTAATAAGACCTCAGAAAAATATGTCTTATCCTTTGATTGTATGACTCATCCAAAAAAAAAACACCTCCAAGTCAATTTTGCAATGGACAGGTCTATCAAAGCCAAAAAAAAACTTCATCATCGCTGACGATTGAGATTTCACGCGGAAAAAGAGTGTGTGACAGAGAGAGAGAAAACAACCTCTCACTGTTGTGTCCATTATTTTGACTGAGTTTCTGGGTCAAGTTGCAAATTTTTTAACTTGGATTTTTATTCTTCTTGATGCGTTTGGGGATATTTCCTTTAATTTGACACTATTTTTCCTTTTGTATTTTTCTTTTTGAAAAAAAAAAAAATCGTAAAAATGTAGAGTGGTGTAACAAAAATGGAGACATCGAAGGATCCCCCATCACGAGCTGAACCCCAATTGGAACCTGTCAATGGAATTGTACAGCCACCAGTTGTACCGCCACCCGATCGTCCGGGTCGCAAGACCAATCAGCTGCAATTCCTCCTTAAGACGGTGATAATGGCCGTATGGAAGCATCGGCACTCCTGGCCATTTCTACAACCCGTAGACGCCAAGAATCTCAATCTTCCTGACTATCACAAAATTATAAAACAGCCAATGGACTTGGGGACAATTAAAAAGCGCCTCGAGAATAATTACTACACATCGTCAAAGGAATGTATTCAGGATTTCAATACAATGTTCTCCAATTGCTATGTGTACAATCAGCCAGATGAAGATGTTGTGCTGATGGCACAAATTTTGGAGAAATTATTCTATAACAAATTGGCCAAGATGCCCAAGGAAGAGATTGAGATTGAGACGGCATCGAAGAAAAGTGGTAAGAAGAAGGCTAGACCAATTGGTCCACCAGGAACACTCATTGGTCCAGCTAGAGGACGTCCCAATGCCACGCCATCTTCCACACCAAGCACCATGATGGGCAGCACTGTGACATCTACTGGCGGAGTGCCACCCAATTCCACGGCACCCTCAGCGGCCGGACTGCCCTTGGTGCCACCAATTGGGATTCCCGGAAGCACAAATACCACCACAACGGCCACAACAGCTGCTCCAGGTGAGTCTTCAATTCCTAACTACCCTCCATTGAAAAATTTTTAATTTGTTATATTTAACTAGGGCAATTTATTTCAGTATTTATTACAAATATTTCAAGGGGAAAATTTCGAAATGATAAATCATATCTGCATCTTATACATGATCTAAATAATTTCTAATCGATTATGTATTATTATATTGACCAAAACAACTTCATTATTGATTATTTTGTTTTTTTTTTTTTAATTAGACAAAATGCTAAATAAATGACCAGATTTTTTTTATCTAATTTTTTTAATACAGATTTCAATAGAACTTTTTAAAATTATTTAATCGTCCCATTTAATTTTATTCTAAGTTGACTTTAAATAATATTTTTATTCTACTTGAAAATAAATAGGGGAAAGCGCGCTACCTTTGGACGACTCAAGCTTCGGACAATTAATTTTTTTCTCTATGTACCTTATGGATTTCACCTATAAATTTTCTCTGAAAATTTGAGGCATTGTACTAAGTATTAAAATATTATAATGGACCAAATTCATTTATAAACAGATTCACTGCGAGAAATCCGAAAAAGTTAAAATAAAATTCCGGAAATGTTTATTTTACCCTGCATTATTGATCCAAAATCGGTGTAAATATTACCCTTTTTAGGTGTATTGGGGGTTAAAGTTACCCTTTTTCATGTTAATTTTACACTTAAAAGGGTGTAAAATTAACATTAAAAAATGTTGATATATTTTTACATCTAAAAAGTGTTGAAGTTACGACGAAAAAAAGTTAATCGCACCCCCGTTTTTTTCTCAGTGTTGAAAAAAATATATTTGGCGAAGCATAAATCGCCTGAAGGTAGCGGGCTTTCCTCTAGTTAAAAAAAAATCGACAGTGAAAAGCAAATAGAGGAAAAATTTGTTAAAGGGTTTGCGTGGGATTTGAGGACTAAAAAACATACTTCCTCTAATTTTTTTTTCAACATAACGGAAAAAAATAGTTCAAGTCTTTAGTCATAGGAAAGCACAACATTGCACAATATTTTCCGAAATTTTTATTTCACAATTTTAAAAATTCAGCCGTTGAAACCTGATTTTCGGAGACCAATTTTGAAAAAAAAAACTTTGCGAGAAGTCATGATAATTTAGATTATGTTCATGAGAAGTCAAAAAAACACAAAATAATTCCTGTTAGCTATTGAGTTAAACTTGTACATGGACCAAGAATTTTTGGAAAAAATTAAATTTTTAATTTCGGGAGATTTTTCTACAAAAAAAAATCATTTTTATTGTATTTTATATATATTTTTTCTTGTAAAATGAATTGCTATCAAAGAAACATTAAATCCACCGGCTAAGTACTAGTTTAACTAATCAGCTAACAGGAAATATTTAGTGTTTTGACTTAATGTATTTACTCTGCACAAAAAAAAAGTTTTTTTTTGTAAAATTGTTCATCAGTGTTTGTGAATTTCCACTAGAGACTTACGAAATGCTCGTAAATCGTATAACCCACAAACAAGTTCGTAAAAGTTTGTACGTCGTGTGTACGTTTGAATTTCTCCTTCTTTTACCAACAATTTTCGTCGAATTTTGTCACTTGTTTGTTAATGACAAAAATGTATGAGCAAAAGTTTGTAAAAAAAAACAAAAAATGTTCGTCAAGTACAAATTTTTTACAAACTTAAATGGGTTATAACGAGCATTTCGTAAATTCCCATTGGGAAATCACAAACATTTATGAACATTTTACAAATTTTTTTACATTTTACAAATCAAGTCCCAAACAGCTGAATTTTTAAAATTTTTAAATGCAAATTTCAGTGAATATTGAAATGTTATTTTAAATGCTTTAAAGTTGAATTTCATAATCTTTTTATTCTGTTAAAGAAATTATAGGAAATATGTTTTTTTTTAATTCTGCGTGACTTATGTATATGTAAGCCATTAAGACGAATTTTCTCCATCCCGTGTTACAGCCTCTCCAAGTGTTAGAAATTTTTAAATACAATAGTTTTTTTTTATTGTAATGACCAACGCACAGTAACTTTTGTTTGTAAACATGTTTTCAAAATTTTCTATAAGAGTGAGCGAGATGACTAAATCTAGATCTCACTCTCATTAAAATGTCAAAGACATGTATACAAAACAAAAGTTATTTTGCACTAGGCATAAACCACCGTGTGAGTAAAATTCAAAAGAAGTGAGAAATCTTTAGAAATAAAATAGAAAGTCTGCCAGATTTTCAAGTTTTAGTCAGGACACATTAGGAGAAATTATAACAGAGGATGGAGAAAATTTATCTCAGGCACAAACCACTGGGGGAGTTTACACGAGATTTACCGGTGCACAGTACAGTAAGATTCATTTCGAAATAAACTTGTTTCGAAGTAGCCTTATGCCCTAGACCAGAGGCATGCAAGAACCGTTGAAACCGAATAAACGTCAAATGAAACATGTACGTCAATGGTTAAAACGCTACCAAGAACAAACTTATTTTGACGTTTCTTTGGTTTCAACGGTTCTTGCACACCTCTGCCCTAGACACTCTTACGACTTAAGGCCTCTACGTCTACACATTGGAAGCAATTTCTTTAAAAAATGCCTTTTTAAAAGTCAAATTGAAATTGAAAAAAATTGAATTGAAAAGTCAATTTTTTTAAAAAAGGCAATTTTTGACGAAAATTGTATCTAGTGTGTAGACACCATAAAAAAGGTTTAAAAAAAAACGTTTACAGTGTGTAGAGGCTTTTAAGCTTAACGTAGTTTTAATCAAAATAATGATCAGATTACATTTCCATCACGTTCTGACTAATTAGTCTCTCGGCTTAAGCCTAGTAATGGCTTAGTTAGTTGGAAAGTGATGGAAATTCAGTAGAACCAATATTTTTATTATTAATTTCCTTAAGCCATCTCTCGGCTTATGGTGTCTACACACTAGAAGCAATTTTCGTAAAAAATTGCCTTTTTTAAAACATTCTGATTTCTGCCTACAAGGATAGGGGACATTTTCTTTAAAAAGGTATTTTTAAAGAAATTTCTCCTAGTGTGTAGAGGCCTTTAAGTCGTAAATGTGGTGTCTAGAGCATTAAGAGTTCGGGTTCTTTTAAAGTAAGAGCATTCCGATATGAACTCTACTGTAATAAGCACTGGTGAGTGAAGGAATATATCTTACGGGTTTGATCCTCAGATAAAATCTTCTTGTTGCCACATATGATTCTTCCAGGTTTATCTAACAATAAGCTAATCTAAATTAAGAGTCTCAGAGATTTCTTGTTTAATTTATTTACATTGTTAAGATGTGCAGGAATGCTTATATAATTAACTCATAAAAATGGTAATGAAAATTTTTGAATTGGAGAGAAATTAGGGCACATTTCATTATTGTACGTTACAAATTTAACTGCAAATATATTAATATTGTTACTCGTCTGAGAAAACATCTTGGGATACTTTTAAAAACTTTTTTGTTGTCATTTTTATTAAAGAGACATTTTCGGAAATATAGTGAGATGCGGTAACCGGATCGTTTTCCGAACACTGCTACTTAAACGCTTGTTTTTGGACTGATGAAATTCTTTTTTACTTCTTCTAAATTCATTCAGAAACATAATAAGTATATAAAAAAAATATTAAAAATATTAAAGAAAATTTACAAAATATGATAATACTGAAAAAAGTTAGCGTTCACTAAATGGATCGGCTTTTCGCTAATTGGGTCAAATGGTCTTTTAATTGGATCACTCAATTTACAAGCATATTATAACGAGAAAATAATTTTTTATTACATTTTTAAAATTTTTATTGAATTATTTCATTTAATATTTAATATGATCGGCAATCTTTGGTGTAACAATTGTTAAAAAAAATGGTGAATAACAATTGGAGGAACAAATTGCCCAGTAGCTGACTGACACCCTGAAGAGTGTTGTGGCACATTCCTTAGGTCTAGAATTTTTAAGATCTGTCACAACACAGAAAAATGCACTTTCGTCGCAATTAAAAGCCCGGTCTGGTGAAATGGCCAGTAGTTCGTGTTCTGTGAAATATTTTCAACAACACTGAAACCATTTCGTAAGATCTTCAGCAGTAACCACAGCCCTTTCCAATGAGAAGGACTTTGGCTTGCTCATGTTGAGCTCTGGATGATGCTTGAGAAAATTCCTGAACCAAGCATCTCTAGGCAACACATCTATTCTTATACGATCAAAGGAACACCTCTTCGAGAGGGAAAAAATTGACACTTTCGTTAAAATATTTTCCCTATTTTACCTTTTCCTATAAAGAGAAGTATTCAAATTTCATATCCTAATTGTTACTGGAAGGGTGTCAATAGGTCATGACACAAGTTCTTAAAGTATCAATAGGTGTTCCTTTCATCCTAATCAAAAATGAATGAAAATTATGCTAAATAGGGGAAAGACTCATAATTTTGTCCAGTTTCTTATTTTGAACACTTTGAGGATAAAATTGGACACTAAAAATAAATTGATTAAAATGATGGATTTTTATTCCAATATTTGATGAATAATGAATTCTATCTAAATATTTGTTCTTTTTAGAAGATTGTAACACTAAATACGTTAAATTTTGAATATGATTTGAGTTGAAATTGCTTTGTTGAAAATTCAGTGTGAGCAATTGCTTACGAGAAATATGACAGAACTTTGTGTTTACTTCAGTCTTATTTAGCTGTGGTGAAGTATTAACAATGTTTCTTCGCTTTTTTTGAGTGATATTATTAAATATTCATTGAATATTGTGTTGATTAGTACATTTGACCTAAAGTGAGATTTGCCTTGTGAATTAGATTTTTCGTGTGAAAAATGGGAAATTCTTTAAGACATTTACCAGTAAGGTGATACTCCTTATTTTGGACAGGTGTTTTTCTCACGAAATTTCGTGAAGTTTTAGCCTTTGTGATGACTAGGTTGGACAAATGCCTGGGGAAACAAAGGAGCATCATCTCTACGAAAGAGATGTAGCGAGAAAAGCCTTGAAAGGCTCCGGGAAAGACCAGGGAATGTGCGAATCCGCACGTACTTGGAGTATCGAAGTCAACTCACTTTAATGAATGATATGGAAAGTTTCCGGGCTACTTGTGACATTCTACGTTTTCCTTACATGAACAGGAAGAGGACTTGGTTAGATTGGTTCATGAAATGAAGAACAATGGGCATCCTGTTGAGGCGGATTAGCTGTCCAAATTTACAGCCAAGTTGTCCAAATTAATAACCAAGTTGTCCAAAATTCGAGTAAAATTCACCTCTACATATCAATTCATTTTTAAACGTATTATTACTAATTTTAGTAAAAATAAGACGATAAATAGCTTGCCAAGTTTCTAAAGAACCCTTCTGAAAAGACAGTGACAAAAAGTCAATTAGTATTGAAATGTATTTTGAAATACATTTCGGAGTCGCATTTATTCAGAGACATAAGAAAAAATTAGTCATAATGAAGCTTGGGATCATGCAAAACATGGGCACTTTCTCCTATTAACAAATTTCCATACGATTAATAAAAAAAAAAATACAAATTTAAATAGAAACCCCTTTCTATTCTGTTCAGTTTTAAGAAAATAATCACAGTAATGAAGAGGGTAAAACTGTGCTGAAATTGTTAATTTTCGTTCAGCAGTTGGCGGGGCAATGTCTTCTGGTCTGACTTTGCCGGCTACGGCGAGTCAACAGACGCCCTCATCGATGATAAGTACATCGACGGCCACTTCAGGTGGCGGCCAGCAGCCCACGGCTGCGGCCCCGCCGCCCTATCATGTGAATCTGAACAGTTCGCAACAGACGCTGCTGGACTCGGTGATGCCGCCACAGCCGCTGGCCAAAGTGAAAAAGGGTGTGAAAAGGAAGGCGGACACCACCACACCCACCACCGCCACTACCTTCGACTCCCATTACACCCCTGGCAGTGGCAATGAGTCCAAGAAGATCGCCACGAGGCGAGGGAGCGGTCGCCAGGTGAGTCCATGTTACTTGTTTTTTTTTTGTTAGCTTTTTTAAGGGTTGAAACTTGAAACGCTGATGATTTTCTTTTGGGTGGTAGAGTTAATATGCATGAAAAAAATATTTAGACTTGAAATAAATTTTTAAACCTTAATAATTGCCATTTTAAAGTACTTATCAGCAAAATCAATTTTTCAATAATCGTTCAGAGTTCTCGGAATTTTCGATTTGAATTTTAATTTGAAGCACTTGGAAGACTAAAAGAATAAACAAACAATAAGGGATATTGCATTTATTAAAATTCTTTTATTGGTGTGTTTATAAGTCTCTTTGAATTCTTCATTCTGCAACAACCTCAAGAAAAAAAACTATACTCCATCAAAGATTCTGTTTATTTACATTATTCGTTTTGATATTCTTTCTACTGCGCTGTATATCAGCATAATGATGAGAGATCGAGTTTGTTGATAACAAATAAAGAAATCGCGGTAATATTAGTTAATAATGTGACTCAAAGTGTGACAAAGTGGCGAAGTTACACATTTGCGGAATAAGGAAATTTATTTCACAGAATTACATTTCAATCTTTTGAACAAATAAGCAAATAACAAACAATTACTTCTTGAGATGTTGAAGAAAAATTGAAACTATTAATTAATTCTGAAAACGTCATATCGACGCTTCCATTCCATACTATGCTATCTCAGAATGACAACATTTCAAGAGAGCCATTTGAAGTTGGCGATTTCCTATGCTGCCTGTGTAATTTTTTTTTTCGAAAAAATGGAATATCTCGTTACCCGGACGTCGGATGACCACCAAATTTGCACCAGTTGTGGATCTCGGTCCCAGGAACAACATATCTCTCGGAGTAATAAAAGGCTCAGTCGACTTAGCATAGTATGGAATGGAGCCGTCGATATATTTGTTAATAATTAACCAACTTTTTTTTTATTCCTCTAATCGTGGATCTTATTGTTCTTCAACTTTTATATCCTGTCCAGAATATTTGAGTTGTGCGAAATACACATTATCATAATTAATTAATTTCCCGGTAAAGATGTAAAAAGATATAGCACATGATGCGTTGGAGCAATTTTCTGCTATTTTTTGTTCAATCTAATGCGATGTTTTATCATTTAACTTAAAGAACTTATTTAAGTTTATCTTTTATATAATTTCTTCACTGCAAATTTGCACAATATAAATATTCATTTTTCCTTTTGTGCAATTTGAAATACAAAAAGCAATATAATATGGAATAATCATTATGAAGAAGAATAAATAATTTGAATGGGGGAAAGAATTGAATATAATTTTTAATGTTCTGGAGCTTTTCTTTTAATATTGTGCAGGGGATTTATTTTAGACTGCCTGAGTAAGGTTTTACAAAAAAAAATTATACTATTTCTTTGAGAGTTATATCCAACGAAGTTGAAAATTTTGAATTGATAATGTACAGCATGGGCCAATGAAACATAACTTTTCAAAACATTGAATTTTTTATTGATAACGAATTCTTTTTAATGAGAAAGACATGAAACTCAGAAAATATTCAAAATTTGAAAATCTCTTTCAAATTTTTGATATGACCTCCTTTGGCATGGACAACGACCAATGAAAACCTCATGTGCTTGGACACACCTACGGCTTAAGCTGAGAGACGGCTTAACGTTATTATAAATCAAAATAATGCTTAGATACACGGATTACTATATTCCTGGATAGTAGGGGAAACTGGGGCACCACCAAACACTGCGATTTTTTTTAAATAGGTATAAGATTTTGATGTGAGATTTTGATAATTTTAGTCATTTGTATATCTACCTGGAAAATAAAACTGAAATAAGTTACATAAAATTTCACTACACCATAGTACTTTCCTGCATGTTTTGGGATAATATTTATGTATTTACTAAAGAAATTAATGTTCACATTTTCTTATAAGAATAAAAAATCAATCACAAAACAGAGGTTGGGGCACCACCAAAACAGGCAAATTTCTCACTATTGTAGATGTCGCTAGCGTAGTTTGAATGGCAAAATTTTTCCTCTTATCTTTCTTACTCTTCATCTCCCTCTTTGTTCGATTTCCTAAATTTATATCCATTCATGAAATTTTCATTCAAAATTCAGGAGAAATGGGAGAAATATAGTTTAACGAATAAGGTTCGTTAAACTATACCTTAAATGAGTTTTTTAATCAAGAAATGTCGGATGATTTAAGTAAAGTGTTTTCCACGATATAGTGACGCTGCTTACCAAAAAGAAGTCAATTGTTGTCAAAATGACGACAAGTCAATGGAAAAAGATTTTCGTTGTGCATTGCTTTAGTTTTCAGCTTTTTTAGTCATTATTCTAACTGTTGCAGAGTTTTTTTTAAATTTGTTCAGATTGTTAATATATTCTTTATAATTAAGAGCTGTGGTGAATGCCTAAAATAACTTCAATGAATGAGAAAAAGAGGTGTTTACTGGTGCCCCGGAAAGTGTTTGGTGGTACCCCGGGTGGTTGGAAAAAATTGAAAAATGCATGGTGACACAATTTTACTTTTTCTGGAAAATTGCATTGTTTTACATAATATAATATGGGGTAAGCTACATTTTTCTAAAATTCACAGATTTCTTAGGAAATTTAGTCAAAAGCGGATCTTTCAAAAGTGTTTGGTGGTACCCCAGTTTCCCTTAGGTAGACATTTTTGTGTCCCATAGTAGTGCAAACAAAGTGAATAAAAGTACGAATATAGACGTCGTACCCTTCCTTCTTGATATTCTCGAGATTGAAAATCACTTAAATCCTACATTTTCATTCCTCAGCATCAAATCGCACCATTCCTAGGTGCACTTTTATTTGGTTTGTTTGCACTACTATGAGACATGAAAATCTCTACCTACCATCCAGGAATATAGTAATCCGTGTTAGATCACATTCTCATCAATTTCCCACTAAACCGTCTCTTGGTTTAAGCCGTAAAGCCCAAAATAGACACAGGGATCGGCTTAGGGATCAGCCCGAAAAATGAGGATTGGTGTCGATACACTCAACCGTCAGCCCAAAATTTGGAGGATCAGGCTGATCTTCTAAATTCGTGAGGTCTAGTGAAGTTACGGGGATTAGGCGACATCAGCGCCAGTGCTGAAAATAAAAAGCTTCGCTTTGAGTTTTTGGATGCTTTTCGAAATGTCAATTGGGTGAAAAAACGTGCAGAGTATTGGTACGCATTGTCTCAAAATCTTAAAATGTATTAAGATTGTAGTAATGGAAAGGTCAGAGTGCTCTTTCCTGTACGACAAATCCATTGATAATGCACTTAAGAAGTCTTTCAGCACTCAAAGTGTGGAGATTTAATAGAAATTTACGCTGAAAACGCTAATCCTTGATCCTAAATCCTCAGTGTATGATAGTTTGGGCTGATCCTTTGCCGCCAAATTTTTCTAGCTGAGTATTCTCGTGGATCAGCCTGTGTCTATTTTCGGCATAAGTCTATCTAGAGCATTATGCCTTAGACAAACTTACGATTTAATCTTTTAAGGATGATTGGGTCACCGGTGATCCAAAAATGAAATTTTCTCTATACGACCGTCTAAAGTTGTGTTTTGCCCTAAAAATTCAGAAAAAATATTTTTCCTGACCCGCTATTTTTGACCCTCTGGTCCTTAAAGGGTTAAGCCGAGTAACGGCTTAACATGATTGAAATCAAAATAATGATCAAATTACATTTCCATCAGTTTCTGACCAATTCGTCTCTTGGATTAGGCGCGAAACGGCTTAATTAGTTGGAAACTTATGGAAATTTAGTTAAAGCATTATTTTGATAATTTTAATAGGGAAATGCATACAACTTAGATTTTTTTTTGCTCCGAGCGCCTCACTTATACAAAGGATCTCTAATCAATAATTATTAGCTCTCAAGTGTATGACAGTTTGAGATAAATCTTTACGACTAAATTTTGCAGGCTAAAAGTTTCTCGAGGAGTAGCGTAAGTCTAAAATCTTACACGCTGCCCAACGTGAAGTCCTGCAAAATGCCCCGTATGAAGAAGTCGGGTGCATTTGCTTCCGGTCACTATGGAGGCCAATATGCGATCGAAATAAACAACGAAACATTGTTTCTTTTTACAAAACTTGATTAGAATGCGATTATGTGACGGTGCCTAATTTGATTGGAACGTCCACTCCTTCTCGTAGAAATGTTGGCCCGTCTACAGTTTCAGGACGATATCCCAATACACATTAACAACTCAAAATCATACCACGGTCCAATTACCTCAGGGGAAAGCAATCATCTGCCGTCACGGATGACCAAACAATTAAAAAAAAAACTGTTGTACTTGTCCTTCGGTGACCATTTGCATACCCAAATTATCATAAAAACTAGCCAACATAATATAACTAATTCGGGTATTTTAAAGGATATTGTTAAGATTCGAAGGATGTTGGCATGACGAATGAATTGAGAAGCATCTTCGAAAACTCAGATAAAACAAATTTTCCTGATATGAATCGCAAGTATAGTTGTATCATCACCAGATTTCGAATCGGTTACGTATGTAACATGTATCTGTTGATGAACAGAATTGATCCTCCGTGTCCCATTTACAATGTTGCGCTTTCAGTCCAACATATCCTTATCACTATAGTGCTGAATATTCCCAACTCAGAATTAGCATTGGCATCACCAATAATGAATTTAAAACAGTTGCTTGGCAATAATGCAGTATTTTGCGATTTAACGATTTAATCCTTTGTACTTAGTGTTTTTAGAAAGAAAGCTCCCTTTTTACTCTTTCTTAATTATTAATTGTTATCTTAATTATTAATTAAAATTGTGAAATCCCCATTTTTCATTTATTCTGTTATTCAATTATTTTGCATATAAAATTGAAAGAATTATAGTTCTCGCAATTCGCAGCTACAACAATGAAATAGTAATAATAACAATAATTAACTTGTTGGGATTCCAGAAATCGTTGGGGAACAGAAATTATTCACCAGAGAAAACTTATGAACTTTTTCAGAAATTTCAGTTTAGCCTCCAAGGGTAGCGGTGCTATATGAGACAGCACACAGAGCTGTGATATGGAGTGGCTACCCGTATCGAGGAATAAGATAGAGTAGGAGTGGGGAAGCCAATTGTTGCCTGGATGCATCGGTAATTTGAAATGGAAAACTGACCCCTGACAAAGTCTTTTTAGAGATTGATTCGAAAGCTCTGGAAAAATGTAATGAGGTTTCCATGAAATATTTCTGCTTCCCAACAAATTCCGGAATCCCCCTCCAGTTAGCTCAAATTATTGTATAACTTTTTTCTAAGGTTTCTTTTTGATCACGAACTGTTCAATTAGAAATTTTTTTCGTCAGAGAAAACAATATTCAACAATTGTTCTGATAATTTAAAAAGACATTTTAAATGACATTTTCATTCCTAAACTTAACATAAAGGATTAACGTAAATATACTGAACATAAAGAATAATCCATATCGCACTCCAACGATTTTAGGCGCATTTAGAAGATTTTTCAATTTTTACAGAATTAAATTGTGAATGTTATGCACATTCACAATCCCCTTTTAAAAATGATTTATCTAAGATTTAATGCACAGGAATTTTAATTGCAATAGTGACGTTTTTCTTTTAAGAATAAAAGTGGAATTTTGCATTAAAATAACATATTTTTTCTCAAAATATTTATTTTCGTTTTCAAAGCTCTACAAATTCATTTAGTTATTTTTTTCTTATCACTTTAATTCAATATTTCTAAGAAAAAATGCGTACATATACTGTACCTAACTGTCTTTAATTCTCAGCAAAATAAGCAACGTGACATACAAAATTTATGAAATAAAAACTTTTAACGATCAGGATTTAATTGAAGAATTCAGTCAAACAAAGGCGCTTATTTTCATTAAAATAATTCATATTGATATAATGCATTTTAGAAAATTATCGTAACTTCCAAGATCTCCATACAAATTAGAAGTTACAGCTTTATAAACGATGGAAATTACAATAAAATCTTATTGTGTTTCTTCTGACATATAAATTACTGGTTATTAGTTATACGTTCCTTATTTTGATACAAAAGTATTGCAATCAGGGCTCAATTTTATAAAAAAAAAAGCTCAACTGAAAATTTCGTCTTCTAAAAAGTTGTCAGAAGGAAGTTACGGTAAATGCTGATTTTTTATTTTTATTTTTTTTTTTGGTAATTTCCGACGATTAATTCAATAGGCATGAAAACCGGTGAGCGTCGGGTAAAAACAAGCACAGAAAATTTCAAATTCTTCCCAAAGCTTTCGGCTGTTGGTAAACAAACGCCAAGACATCGAGAAGTTAGCAGCAGTATATACCGCCCTAATTGAGGCGGAACGCGACTCTCAGTCCCAGTTCACTGATGATCCATGATAAAAAGGGGGAGGGTCTAATTCAGCACCATTTGAAATCCCCAGCAACTGCCAGAGAAAACGGTTCTTGAATATTGAACTTTGTAACCAGTAGTCTCACAAAGAAAGCTCAAGAAAGACACACACACAGAGAAAAATTGTTATTTTTTTTTAATAAGTATCCCAGATCCCATGCCTTGGGAACCAAAAGACCCTTTGACAAAGCAAAGAAAAGACTAAAAATTTGACTAAGTAAACTAAATTATTGTAAAATGATTTGATGCATAAAAAAATGCCCTTTGTTTCAGATTATTTCTGATGAGAAATGTCGTCAAGTTGTTTGTCCGTTTGTCCGTCCGGCTGTCGCCAGCTTTAGAGGCCAAACGGTTAGAGATAGAGACTTGGGACCTTCGGGGGACCCTCCCATAAGTCGACCCAAGGATCATTAACATGCCCCTCATTCCCCCCTCCACCCCTCCCCTTCAGCTTCAAAACTATTTTTGGGATTGCTCGAAAACGCGTCGTGCGGTTTTTTTCATTTTTGGATATGTTTAGAGATTACCCAGGTGAACATTTCGTCTATATACGAAAATACCGTTGAATCATTCCTAATATCGGTTTTTCAAGGTCAAAGGTTAAAAAGGCACTAGAGAGCGCAATTATTAAGCAAATGGGGTAATTTTTGGGGTCGTTGGAAAGGTCTTAGAATTTCCTATAAAACTGAACCGGTTTCAATCGGTAGTGAACCGGTTCATAACCGATATAATATTTTTATCTGTAAATCAATTCCATTACTTTTTAAATCGGTTAAGAACCGGTAAATGGTGAGTGATGCGAAAGTACTTATGCGGTATAGCATCTAAGTCACGAGTTCGAGCATTTCGCAAAGCCTGGGACGCTATGCCACTCCTTTTTAACGCAGTACTTTTACAAAAATTTGATCGTAAATGTTTGTAAACACACAAATACTGTTTGTAAAATTTTGTCATTTGTTCGTAAATTTTTGCCAGACAAACAAAAATATACGAACAAATGTTTGTATAAGTACAAAAAAATGCTCTTTAAGTGATCATCTTACGAACAATGAAAAAGTACAAATTTTTACGAACTTGGTTGTGGATTATACGATTAGGGTAAGTGTGTCAAATTTCGGCATAGTTGCATGTAAGCGCCAAAGTCTCAAGTTTGAAATGTAATATCTTTAATATTATATAAATTGATTTTTTTATTCCTTCTACTTAAGGAGTTTTGCTTAGAACCTTGTAGACAGTTTATCGTCTTTATTTACTCTGAAAATCATTCTTAATAAAAATGAATAAAAATGTAGACATAGCTTTGGTGTTCTATTTCGGCCACCTTCATTCTCATAGTTCCTTGCCTTTCGGGAATTCTTCCAATATCTTTTTCACGTCATCTCGTTTGTCGAAGCTACATTTTTTGTTATCCTTTTGCATTGTATAATCTCTAGAGTACGTAAAAACTAAAAATTCATGGAAATTCGAGGAACAAAAAAGGTGGCCGAAATTGCAAGCTGGCCGGAATTTGGCACACTTATCCTACTAGCATTTCATAGGTCCCCAAAAGGAATTCACAAACATTTACGATATATTTTTTTTCTGTGTTATGTGAAAAAGTATAATTTAATGTTTGATGAGAGCTTTCTATCTCAAAACATTTAGATGCTAAAAGTGCCACTGAAAACGTGGAAGTGCGATTATACAAGATTTTGGAAATACCAAAATTATTACTTTGTCTTTTTTTTTAAAGAAATATATATTATATTAGTCTCAAAATTTTGCAATTAGTCATACACTATTTTCTTCAAAGACTTTATTTTGTAGAAAATTAATATTCCTGAAGATATGGAAGTTGAAGGACCACAAGGGACAAGAGCAAAAACTTTGTATCAGAGACTATTAATCTAAACTAAAAAAAAAAAATGGCAGCCTTGACCAATTTTTCTTTTAACTTCTTTATTGCTGTAGTTTACTATGTGCAAGATGTATTCACGTATCGTCCCACGTTGGAAGAATCCACGTGTTTTTGTTTATGTTGGACTTGAGTCACACACTTTGAACGAATTATAGAGAAAGAGCACCTTCACTCGTTGAAAAGTCACATGCGTGAAAATTTTAAGTGAAATCTGCATCATTTCTCCGCTTTTTTTTTCTCAATTTTAGCAACTTTGCTCAATAACTTTTTTTTACATATTTCTTATTGTCTTTAAAATTAAAAAGAGAAAATACTAATAATTTTTTTTGGAGAGATTTGTAGATTGTTAGTTGAGTTTTTTTTGTCTGTTGATGAATTTTTACAAGAGTTGTGTGTGTTTGTTTTATTTTTGTAAACGCCGCGCACAATGTAGGTTAATAAGGAGATGCCATCATTCCAGTCGACACCGTACCCCAAGTCACCAATGACAACGGCCGCAGGTGGCCATGCGTCCGCTGGTGTTGGATCCGGAGGTGCTGGTGCACCCAAGAACAAAGAAAAACTATCTGATGCCCTCAAGTCGTGCAATGAGATCCTCAAGGAATTGTTCAGTGAGAAGCATATTAGGTACGCGTGGCCATTTTATAAGCCAGTGGATGCTGATCTTCTGGGTCTCTATGACTACCATGACATCATTAAGAAGCCAATGGATCTGGGTACGGTGAAACTGAAGATGGACAATAGGGAATATAAGACAGCCCAGGAATTTGCTGCTGATGTTCGGCTCATCTTTACCAATTGCTACAAATACAATCCCAAGGATCACGATGTTGTGGTAATGGGTAGAAAATTGCAGGATGTCTTTGAGATGCGCTATGCCAATATACCCGATGAACCCGTGACAAATGTGGGTGCCAGTGGGACGGGTGCAGCCTATGGGGGTACTGGTGGTAAACCGAGCTCCTCGAGTGATGAGTCAAGTGACACAGATATGGAATCCAATTCGGATGAGGAGAGGAGTGCCAGGCTGAAGGTGTTGCAATCAAAACTGGTGGATTTGCAGGAGGAGATGAGGAAATTGGTGGAGGAGTCTACCAATAAAAAGAAGGCCAAGAAGAAACTCAAAGAGAAAAAGAAAGCTGCCCCAACGCCTGGAGCGCCAACTGCAACTGCAGGTGAGTGTTTTTATTTATCAATTTTCATTATTTCCTAAATAGATTTTCTATAAATTTATATTTTGATGAAAAAAAAAACAATAGAAGGAAGTGGAAAGACTTTGCGGTGTGCTACAATTCATGCCTTTGATTAAATGCAAACCCACAGGATATTACTTATATTTTTTTAACGTATTGCGAAAGCTTTTCTCCTTTGTCTTCTTTCCTATTCATGGATGATATCCACTGTATATAGGGGAAAGTACTCTGCCTTCGAACGTTCATGCCTTCGAATAATGTGAATTTTCTTTTAGTTTTCCTACACTGAGAAACAACCTAAAAAGTTAAAACAACTAATTGAATTAAGTCTACGAATATCGATGTAATTATTATTCTTTTTCGATGTAAAATTTCATCTCGACTGAAGTATATGCTTAAGTGTTTTCGTTTTAAGAATAAACTTCAGTCAAGAAGATTTTCGTGTGACAACAAAGTTCATATGGAACATCAACTAGAAATATGCCTAACAGTATTTCATGCAGACATGTGCGTGCATCATACGTGATATTTCGCTCAAAACATAGGGAACTTGAGGTGAAGAAAATATTAATAAAGAAAATGATAAAATAAAAAAAGCATAAAATTGCAAAACATATTCATTTTGGGATTTGAAAGAGTTATTTTAATTCTAAGAAAGATGTTTTTTTTAACTCTTTAAACGAGTTATTTTATCTTTTTTAAACGAGTTATTTTCAGCCTTAAAAAGAGTTATTTACACTCCTTTGTCATGTAAATTTTAGAAAAGATAAAACAACTCTTCCGAATATTACACCTAAATAAAATAAACTCTAAAATATAGTTAATCGAAAATTACAACGAAAAAGAGTTAACATCATCGATTCGAGTAAGTTTTACTCGATTATTTTTCTGAGTGTAAGAGACTTACACATTTCTATTAAGTACTAGTTGGCTTATCATCAATTGTTGATAATGCCGTGGTAATATAGCGTAATGCCCAACGCAAATAATTTTTGTTTGTAAACATGTTTTCAAAATTTTCTATAAGAGTGAGCGAGATGACTAGATCTCTTTTTCATTTACTCTCATTGGAATGTCAAAAACATATTTACAAAACAAAAGTTATTGTACGTTGCACATAAATCTCTTACGAAAAACAAAAGAAATTCACATTATTCGAAGGCATGACCGTTCGAAGGGAGAGCACTTTCCCCTATATTTTTTTTTTAATCTGTGAGAATGTTTATCGAAAAATGCCTGGAAAAGCGTTTAAAAGGGCTTATTTTTGTAAAAAAAAAAAGATAATAACAAATTTTTTGATTTCAAATCAATGCCAAAATCCAGAAAATTGATCACAGAAGCCTAAATTGGCATTGAAAGTCATCAATTTTTTTTTTATTATGGAGTTTGACATTGGACGTGAGCATTTTGGCAAAGCAAAATAAGAGATTCACAATATAATTTTTGCGAATATTTCGCCTCATTGAATTCCCTTTCCTTGACGAAAGCCTGTCAGAGAAGAGCAGAAAGTGTCTCAGATCAAGGGAAAATAGTGGAATTGTAAAAGAATAATTGGTAATGTTTGTATCTTTGGTACATCTTTTAAATTTAAAAAATATTTTAAAATAAAATCTAAATTGCCATCCCTTTCATTCTCAATCATATTACATTCTGTCTATGCCACTCTTTCGTAATCTTCTTATTCTTGTGAGCATCACAGCAAACTCAATAAAGTTTAAGTGCGAAGAAGTGGAACGGACAGCCAACAGCTAGCATCCTATTTTGCTAATTTGTAATTTTTTCCTAATTCGTTGAAATAATTTTGTTAGGGTAAATGTGCCAAATTTCGGCATAGTTACAAATAAGCACCAAAGTCCCAAGATTGAAATTCAATACTTTTAATTTCGAAATTCCTTGTTACTTCTTTTTTTTTTTGGAGGGCTGTTTGGAATTTTGAAAAATTAATAGCAATATCATTGCTTTGCTTGCTATTCCGGCCACTTTGAGTGTAATTTCGGCCTCCTTGCTTGTGACCACCTTGTGCAAAACAACGGATAGAAAATTGCGAAACGTCATACGGAACGAGTTTAATATTTAATTTAATACATTAATATGACTCACAATCTCTGAGATCTTCAGTGCAATTTATCCTGAAGACTTCAAATCTTGACCTTGGCAACTTAAATTAACGCGCAGGTTCCTAAAGCTATTTGTTAACCCTGAACTCTTCCAATACCTTTTCCACGTCATCTTATTCACAGAGGCGATGTTTTCTTCTTTCTTTCGAATTTTTACAACCTAGGAATTGAAAAAGATTAAAAAAAAATAAGAATTTTGGGAAATCAAAAGATGTGGCCGAAATAATAAACATGAAGCGACGCTCACAGAATGGGTTTTTTTTGACATGAAATGCGTGATCCAGCTGCGAAATTTCACTCGGTATCTAAAAAACGATTCCTTATTAACATGAACTAAAACAATCTTTAATGAATGCTCATCAATTTTAATAAAAAAAAAAAACTTCGAAAGAAAAATATTTACACTTCACCACAAATTACTAGACTTCCAGCAACACAAGCGATCTGTCACAAATTTTTCTAAGACTCTTTTCACACCGAAGTTTCTATAACACAATTTTAATCCAAAATATATCCAAATTTAACGGTTTTAGTGTTGTCACGTTCCAAAAAGAGTAAATATTTAAAAGAAAAAATTATTGACTATTTAAAGAATAAAATTCCTGATTTTAAGTAATTTAGTTGCTTGGCCGAAGTTACACTCAAATTGGCCGAAATTCAAAGCTAGTCGAAATTTGGCACAAATAATTACCTTACGTACACAGAAAAAAATCTATAAAATTATAAATGTCTATTGACAATGTCTAAATTGTAGGGAAAGGGAGCTGATGCAGTACTTAGATTGTTCCAATCGATAGCATTCAATAAACAAAGATCAAGTGTTAGATATTGTGTATATGAATAGGCCTTGTTCCCAATTACCAATTTTTCTTTGTTCCTAAATACCCACAACGCCCACAACATTCTGAAATGTGCCATTTTTACTCCTTTATATTTTTTCCTATTTTATATAAGAAATAGTGAATTTTTACTAATTTTTGAAAGGAATCTTATTGTGGATGAAATAAATAACATAAATATTGGCTTCAATTATGAGACTAACTATGTTATCACACTTGCACATTAAAATTTTAATATGATTCACATTAATTGTCGCTGGTGAGAGTCCAAATGTGTAATTTGTGTGTTTGAATCATTTTATATTCAAAATTTGATCTATTTGTTAATAAAAAGGTAGACTTGGCCTGCAAAATTTGATATAAATTGATTTATAGCATTAATGCGAAAAATTAATGCGATTTTCTCTTTAATTTTTTAATGTGAAAAATATTTATGCTTTAGGTAAATTTAAACTTATTTTTGCAGACCAAGTCCACTTCTTTATCAATAAATAGAAAAACCCTAAATAAATATTAAGTGACTCAAAGACACAAATAACATATGTATTTGGACGCTCGCAAGCGACAATCTAAAATAAAGATATCAAATCTGTCAAATGTGTTTAAATCTTGAAATCCAAGACACAAACTTATTATTTTCAAAAAAGAAGAAAAAAAGCAATTATTGGGGAAGTCACTAGGGTAAAATGGGATAATTTGGAATCATGTATAATTTGGAACTCTGTGATTTCCTGACAGTTTTAGATGGTAAAAGGAACAAAAAACAATGTAGAAGTTACTAGTACTTCTTTGTGTTTTTCTTTTTCTCTTCGACCATCAGAAACAGTGAGAAAATCTCAAAATTCCAAAATAGACATTCAAAATGATCCCATCCTACTCTAATATTTGTATTTTAAAGTTGTAATATTGTATTTTAAAGTTGAAAATCTTCAAATCCGGTCCAAGATGTAGAGGAAAGCGCTCCTAGCTTCGGACGATTGAAGTTTCGGACAATTCGTTTTTTTTCTCTATGTTCTTCAGGATTTGGTCCATAGCTGTTTTTTGAAAATTTGAGGCATTGTACTAGCTACTAAAATATTATATGTATTATAATGGATCAAATTCATTTAAAACACATTAAAGAATTGTTCCGAGCTTAAATCGTCCGAATTTCCCCTACCACACTACCCTATTTGGCGCCAAAAATATTTTTCATACAACACTGGGTTTCTGTAACTTATTCTAATGATATCTCGTGCATGTATGCATTTCTTACGTGTAACTGAACGTAAATTCTTGTATCGGACTGTTTTTTTTTTTTTTTGGTTATGTAAATGTCACTCATCTCGAACCCCTGTATTCTCTATAAAATAGAGTCCTTTATAAGCCAAAATATTAAGTTCCGTGGATCGATTTTTAACACGAGTTTTAACGAGCTCATGCCTGATTTAAAATATTAGATCTCAAAAATAGTTTTTTTTATTGTATTAAGAAAACTAATAAGGTTAATAGTCATCCAATGAATTACCAACATTTTGTCATATCTCACTATTAGTAATTATCCTACAGTAGACTCTCTCTCAAATGGACATTTGGGGCGAAATGTCATCCGGTTTATCGATAGATTTGGGCGTCAAAGCCTTTGTTAATTCCACAAAAAGCGCTCAATTATAATAAATCACGATAAAATAGGAAGAACTACCGCGAATTTGAGTAAATTAGCTACATAATTAAACGTGAAAATTGTCAACAAAATTTTTCGCCCGATTGAAAAAGAGCCGATTGAGCGAGAGTCTACTGTAATTGAATGCAAAGATCTACTTACTTCCTCTCATTTTGCCCAAAATTTTCACATAATAGAGTTGTAGTAATGCAATCAATGGATACACAAAGGGTTACTAAAAGCTATTTAGGGGTGGCATTACTTATTTTTGTTATCCACCTCTTTTTTTTTATTAAAATCACTCTAAAAAAAACTCCAAAGCAAAATGTCGAAGAGTGAGAATTTTATTAAAGCAGTATGTGCAATGTGTTCTATAATTTATTATTTCTCGCTAGATTTAATTTGCAATTAGGGTGTTTTTTTTCAATATTGAACAATTTTATCCAGTGAAAATGTTGATGCTTTTAATATCAACACACCAATAACTTGCACAATATTAATTAAAATTAAAGTAACTTTTTCTGAAAACAATTTTTTGTTTTGTTTGTCTGTGTTCTCAAAATTAACCATTTTAATTGTAAACGGTTAGTGTAAAATTTAATTAATTATGCATAGTATGGGGAGAATTTTTTTTAATTATCCAAAAAAACCAATTCAATGCACAATTTCGTTTTAATACAGCTAAGTCCAAAGTAGCAACAGAATTTTGTGCAATATTATTAAAATAGATTTAATGTACTGAAGTATTTCCACTATCCTGAATTGCAAATGCACATCAATGCGGTTGGGTATATATAATGTGAATTGTTGGCACACTTTTTAACGAGCATCGTGATTTGACATAGAATTTCTCATTAAAATTCGCACATTTTTTTTTGTTGTTGATGTTATATGAAAATTTTATTGCACATCACAAAGTCATTTTCTCCTCGTGTTCTTCCTCCAATTTATGTCTGTTGAAGGAGAGAGAGAGAGATACAAAAAGATGTACTCGATCTTTTTTTTTTTAATTCAATTTGTGATTACAAGGAAGAAAAATGAGGAGGAGCAGAGAGGGTAAAGGGAAGTTGCTTGATATGGATATTTTTATCCTTCCTGCAGGTCATTCGAGTGTAGGAAAACAAATTAGTCAAGCTGGTCCAAATGCCCATACGATGGCAATGCAGGTGCCACTGAGTGCAAATGCCAAGGCGACAAAAGTGAAGGGACAGAGGGCACCTAAGTCCAGCACTGTGGTCAATTCGGCCCAGTCAACCAAGAAGGTGAAGGCTGCCAGTGGCAGTGGAGGTGGTGGAGTCCGTGGACCTGGCAAGAAGAAACAGATTACGACGCACAATTTTGATTCAGAGGAGGAGGATACCGCAAAACCAATGTCATATGATGAGAAGAGACAGCTATCGTTGGACATTAACAAATTACCTGGTGAGTTACCTATTTTAATTAAAGTTTTCTATGTGAACAGCAAAAGAGTGCACAGAGATTTAACAACATTTAGGGAGAAAACGCGCCACCTTCGGACGACTCAAGCTTTGTATGTTCATACACTGAGAAAAAAAGAGGGTGCGATTGACTTTTTTTCTTCGTAACTTTAACACTTTTTAGGTGTAAAAATATATCAACATTTTTCATGTTAATTTTACACCTTTTTAAGGGTAAAATTAACATGAAAAAGGGTAACTTTAACCCATAATACACCTAAAAAGCATAATATTTACACCGATTTCGAATCAATACTGCAGGGTATAATAAACATCTCCGGAATGTTATTTTAACTTTTTCGGATTTCTCTCAGTGTAATAGATTTGACCCATCACTCCCATCATTCGAAATATTATTAAAAAAAAAAATAATAATGAGTTTCTAAAAATAAGAAGTTTATTTTTAGACTTTCAGAAAGACATTAGGATAGGTACATCAAATCTCCATTAAATAGACAAAACATAAAAATTGCTACTTTGCAATAAGTTAATGAACATTAGTTAATTGCAAAATTAGGAGAAAATGCGTAATTTTTCTTTTTCTTTTCTTTATCTTTTTTTGTTACAGGAGACAAACTCGGAAGAGTTGTACATATAATACAAAGCAGAGAACCATCCCTTCGTGACTCAAATCCTGACGAGATTGAGATTGACTTTGAGACCCTGAAGCCGTCAACGCTGCGTGAATTGGAAAACTATGTGGCGTCATGTCTTCGCAAAAAAACTCGTAAGCCTTACTGTAAGTTCCTACCAATGACACACACTGCTTTTCGAAAGACCAAAGGAAAAGAAAAGAAACAAAGAATATAGAATAAATTTAGAGAATGACTGAGACACATTTTGATGGAAAAAAAAAGTTCAAAATAAAAAGAAAAAAAATGAGAGAAAGATGAAATTTTAAAATAATTCATCACAGGATTCTCCAAAATGAGAAAGGAAAATAAACACATTTTTGCAAAAAAATAAAGAAAAATTTTAGAGAAGTGTTTCTAATTTTATTGGGCAATTTAATGTTTTTAATTTTTGTGAATATTTATTTTCGATGGATTTTTTTGTGTCATTTGTTTTTTTTTGCCCAAAAGAAAACTGATAACATTCTCTACTATTTTTTTCAAAAAAAAAAAAAAACACAAACACAAAAACATTTTTTTTTATTTTTACATTTTTCTTAACATTGTGTTTTTCTTTTATTTTGTGTTGTTTCAAAATCATTTGTCTACTAATATTACACCTTTGAATTTGTTATCCACCACAAATTTTGCTTTAGATTTATTTATTTTTCTATTTGTTAATAAAAATCCTGTGTAAATTTCTCATTTGATTTCCATTTCATCTGAGAGAATAAAAATATGTAGATAATTCAATAAAAAGTATCTTTGAAATAATCTTGTTGATAATAATTTTTGTTAAAGTATATTCAGTAAGCCCCTGTTAAATGATTAAAGTAAAGTTGAAAAGAAATCAAGATCGAAAAGAAAAGAAAAATAAAACATTCAAGTAGTGTTCGTGTGATTGGATGAACTGCAAATCACTATTTCAATTTTTTTATTGTATTGTTGTTTATCACAATATTGTTGTAGTTGTTCTTTGTTAATTTTAGTAGAAAGAGATATTCTCCATCGTGTCGTTTGCAAAAATAAATCTGTCCCATTTATTTAACACGAAAATCTCATGATTCAAATGTAGATTTGTTTTTAGTGTATGACAAAATCAGTGTGAAAATTTGCATGCTTCTAATTTTTTTTAATGTTTTGTTTTCTAATTTTTTGCTACATTTTGTGTCACTAACAACCTCATATACATTAAATATGCTCATTAATTTTGTGTCTTGGAATATCCAACTTTTTTTTTATATCAAATTTTAAGTGCTTCATATACTTATTCTTAATTGCTCAAAAAACAAATTTATCAAAAAATCAATATTTTGTGGTGAAAGGGTAATTTTTCTCTTATTTTTTGCTCTCTTTAAAATATATATATTTTTTTCTTTTTTGATTGGTGCCTGTGGAAATTTATTCTTTTAATACAATTTTTTGAGAAATTGCGGTGAAAAGTGTTGTTCTTTTATGACAATTAATTGGACTTCAAACAAACTACAGTAGACTCTCGCTCAATCGACCGAACAATTTTATTGACAATTTTCACGTTTTATTTTGAAGCAAATTTGCTTAAATTCGTTGTAGTTCCTCTTATTTTATCGTGATTCTTTATAATTGAGCGCTTTTTGTAGAATTTACAATGAATTTGACGCCCAAATCTCTCGATAATTCGGATGAGTTTCGCCCCAAATACCCAATTGAGAGAGAGCCTACTGTAACCTTTTTTTTAAATTTACATTTAAAGAAGTAAAAATCATACTTTAATTATGTTAATTCAATAATATTGCGCTTCTCGCGGAAAGGATGGATTCAAAGTGACTGCATTTAATGTATTTTACATAATTGATTACTGTGAAGGAAGATGAAATGGTTCATTTACTTATCTTGAGAGTTTTATTATTCAATTATTGAGTTTCAGTTTACTAACCTTTCCTAGCAAAAAGGGTAGCAAAGTGTAACAGCTTTCAAGAATGATCGAACTCGCAGTATTTAATGTTATATGCTGAAAACCAGTGATAAGCCCAAATAAGCTTGACTCTCTGAAATCCCTCCTACATTTCAAGGGTGGCAGGCCGGTGACGTATGCACCGGCTGAGGAATCGTTTGTCTACATTGGCGTAGGCTATCGCCTTCAGTGGAACCCTCACCAAAAACTCCCGCTCATCTGCAGGTACATGATCTTTCACTACTTGTACCAGCTGACGGTCATTCCTCCTCCTCGATGGCCCAATTAAGACAGCTGCACAAGGAAGTGAGGGTGATTTTCAAAGAAATCCTTCATCTCCCGCAGTCCGTTTCAAACGGGCTCTTGTACTGCGGTAACAAAAATGGAGATGTTGGAGTCTCAAGGCTTGAGCTACTTGCAACCGGCAACAGTCCTCAAACTCGGCCTCAAATTCTCCACATCCTAGTGCTATGTCGCCTGGCAAAAAAATATTTTGTAAAATTGTTCGTAAATGTTTGTGAAATCCTATGGAGGACTTACGAAATGCTCCTGAATCGTACAACCCACAACAAGTTCGTAAAATTTTATACTTTTTTCACAAACATTGTTCGTTAAATGATCATTTCACGAACATTTTTTGTACTTTTACAAACGTTTGTTCGTAAATGTTCATAAACACACAAAAATAATGTTCGTAAAATTTTGTTATTTGTTCGTATTGGTTCGTAAATTTTTGCCAGACAAACAAAAATTTACGAACAAATACGAACAAATGACAAAATTTTACGAACATTTTTTGTGTGTTTACAAAAATTTACGAATATTTACGAACAAATGTTTGTAAAAAGAAAAAAATGTTTGTGAAATGACCATTTTACGAACAATGTTTGTGAAAAAAGTACAAAATTTTACGAACTTGTTTGTGGGTTATACAAATCACGAGCATTTCGTAAGTCCTCCATAGGATTTCACAAACATTTACGAACAATTTTACAAAATATTTTTTTCTGTGTACAGCTAACCGCGCCTCATGTGGCCCTTAGAGTCCCCGTGGGCTGTTGAGGGCTCTAATTTCCGTGACCGTAGGGAGGTGCTGAGTATCTGGGGTGCAAATCGTGACTAGGGAAAGACCATTCCCGTGTGCTCGGGGAAATCGCCGGGGGGGGGGGAGTAACTGTTTTATCCTTCTTTTTCACGGTTTTGGGGGCCCGTACAAATACTCTAGGGAACAGGACCTCCATAGCCAAATTCACGGGAAACCCTGATGTGACTTGCCGGGAATACGGGGTGGTCCTGAAGGTTCTGGGCCACTTTCTCAGGATCTGCCTCAGAAAGAAGAACAGAAAGATCCGGCGCCACAATGAGATCCGTAATCTCATTACGGACGAAGTAGCGTAAAAGGTCCCCAGGGGCAACGCTCTACAAAGAGCAGGCCTTCGCTCTTCCCAACGGCACCCGTCGTCAACCCGACCTAGTGGTAAATCACTGGGAAGGGGTCTTCGTGGTCGACGAAACAGTTCGCCACGAGGATGGGTACGGACTTGCTAGAGAAGAGGGTCACCAAATACACGTCTCTGCTAATCCTCTTCCGCGGGCCCAAAAAACGTAAGAAAAAAAAGTGGAAGCATGGAAGAAGCATACACACTGCGGGAAGGCGCTCCTGGGCGGTCTACACATGGACTTAGCGGATTCTTCCGTCACGGAATACAACGGCAATATAATATGATTACATTGTAACAAAGTATTCCAATACGAAATAATAATCGTCCATGAGGCGTGCGGGGCAGCCTCCGTGGCGGTTCTGCCTGTCGTAGGGGGCACCAGTGGAGTAATCCCTCGGCGCACGATCGGTTGCAGGTTTAAAATGCCTGGGTTTTTACACCCTGAAGCTCGAAACCACTATGTTCATAATCGCCCTCCAAGGCCGAGAGAGGCATGATCTCGGCCCCTTTTAGCGTCCTATATGTATGCCGTGCCTTTTAACCGGCAATTTTAACATAATTTATCAGTGACTCCCATTTATTTCTTTAATTATTTAATTATTACTATAAGATAGAACAAGCGACCAGGTCTCCCTGCCCCCCCTGTGATAAAGATCTATGGCACAACGGCTTGTGATACGACTTTAGCGGGTTTGTGTTGTCTCATCATTTTAATATTTGTGTTGTCCTCAGGCCCAACGGTTAGGGCCCATTTATAGCTATGCAGTACGCCGACGTAGTACACCGGCGTATTACGCCGACGTAATATGTCGGTGTATTACGCCGACGTAATAAGCCGGTGTATTACGCCGACGTAATACAACGTTGTATTACGCCGACGTAATACAACGTTGTATTACGCCGACGTAATACAACGTTGTACTACACCGACGTAATACGCCGGTGTATTACGCCGACGTAACACAACGTTGTATTACGCCGATTAGGGTTACGGGCTGTGGTTTAGCAGCGAATCTCGGAGAATGAGGATTGGTGAACAAAAGGCAATGCAGTGCCAAGAGTGCTTTCACACAAACAAATAGCGCCTACCTCGGCCCAAAACAGAGAGAAATCCAAAGCACCTTGCAGTTTATAGCTGAGATTTCTAGAGGCAACCTCAGACTGCTTGCAACTCAAAGTACTTGCAACTTGGAATGTGTAAAAATTCGATTTTGAGTTTAATTTTAGGGGTAAAGAATCGCGACGAGAAAACTATTCTTGGCTATTTTCAAAATTCAACTCACAATCGAATTTTTACACATTTCGAGTTGTATGCACTCCGGGGTTGCCTGTATAGAATCTTAGCTACCATAAGCTTATCTAAGCTTATAACTGGTCATTGTCTGTTCTGAATAGTTTGAGTACAGAAGACTAACAAAAGAAAAAGTTTATTGAAGTCGTTTAATAAACATTAGAGATCTGAGTTCGGTCAATTTCGTTACAGTAGAGTCTCTCAAATCTGAATCTCTCAAATTCGAACGCCGTTTGGATTCAAAATGTCAATTGTGGGGTTATGTTAGAAAGTTCGTATTCTAGGTGAATGAAAATCATATTTATGTGCTTCTCCCTGAATGTTTACATACATTATTATTGTATAAAATGAAAAGGAAGTATGTTACCACTGACTTGTGAAAAAGTACGGGAATTTGATTCAAAGTACAATTTAATCTTACACAAATTTCGTTAGTTTTGAAAAAATCGTTCGAATTTAGGAGACTCTACTGTATAGCAAAGATCGGGGTACATTGAGATGGATTAGGAACGCATACGACGTATCTTTAAAAAGATCTCAATCTCAAATTCAATATGTTAAAATTTCGAAATCGCTTCATAAACACCGAAGATTGGTCCACGTAATGAATCAAGTGGTAGTGCACTCGCTCTACCACTAGTAGAGTGGAACGTAAAAATTTTAAAGGATCAAAATGTTGGAAAAAGTTCATATGTTTACATTGCTCTAACAGCAGTGGGAGAGAACACCTGCAAAATGTTAGAATTTTTTGTTGTTGTGAATTTTACAATTGACAATTTATTGATTTTGGTGTTTACAAAACATTGAATTGTTTGGACAAAAGTGACGACATAGCTTTTTTAGAAAATAACTATGGCAACCGAGTATCGTCATAAACAACAAACACTTAAGGCAATTCATTCCATTTGTATTTCATTTTCAATTAAAGTTAGGAAATGAACTATATTGAAGATATTTATTTTAATACTTTTGATCAATTGCCAAAAAATTGAAAATAAGAGTTATGCATCAGAGATGTTTCTCAAAAATAAAGCGGATTTGATCAAATTTTAGACTTTGTACTGTACATAAAAATGCAAGACTACAAATCATGTATTTTTGTTTTAATTTGATCTAATGGATATAATGGTGCATAAATTAACATTTCGTATTGCCCACCTTACAGATTTAAAAGTATGATATTATCCACTTTATTATTACAATGAATATTTAAACGTTCAAATAATTTCTGGGAGTAAAATAATAGAAAAAAAATTGACTGGGTGACATTTCATTACCGGAAATAAAATTGGTTCACAATATATGAGTAGTTCCCAAACGTTTCAAAAGCGCAAAAGTGAAATGCCTAGATGAGTTTGTGACAGGTAGAACTTTTAGATGCGTCAGCTCGCTCAATTGACTTAATTAATATTTTCAAATTGAGTTCAAATTGCTGCTTATTGCGAGATTTCATGTGCTCAAAAGTGTCGGAATATAAAAGCTGATATAGGAATTTGAATTTCTTATAAATTGCCTTTTTATAGTACGGGATTCAGCATAGAGAATAAATAAATAAAATAGAGAAAGTCGCTACTGGTTACTATCTATTGAATTTTACTATTTTTTCAGTGTAGGATCGTGCCATTATCTCGTACAACACACCATTTCCCTTTAATCCGAGACACTTTTTTCTCCTTATAGTGGAGAAGGGAATTTTTTTTTGCAAAACCCAACGAACAATATAGCGAATCAATTGAGGAAGTACACCACATTTTTTTGTCAATCCATTCTAAATTTGAAGTCCAATTAATAAGCATTTCTTTCTATCTCTTTCCGGGTTGCTACGTTTTTTTTTTCTTTGTTTTGTGTAGTTGATATAATTTTAGTTGAGGCCTGTGATTGACTATGCCTCCTACTAATCATCTTTTCGATGGTATTGTCTTATCGTTGCAGATAAGAAGATGTCGGGAAAATCAAAAGATGAGCAAATGGCGGAGAAGAAGCAGGAATTGGAAAAGCGACTTCAGGATGTTACTGGACAATTGGGAACATCTAAAAAAGCAACGAAAAAAGGTGAGTTTGGGTGTAAGAACAATGCTTTTTGATGGCATTGTAAGCTAAATTTCGAGATATATTTGTTTTATTTCAGATGATGCGTCAAAAGTGGATGTCGTTCCATCGGGACGACTATCTTCGAGCAGTAGTTCTACCGATTCATCATCATCCAGTTCGAGTGACACAAGTAGTAGTGATTCCAGCGATAGTGAAGCAGGTTAGATACATTATATAGATACAAAATTAATTATAGACTAAAAAAATCAACAAAATTTATGATAAGTTTAGGAAGGAGAAATTGATAAAAAAAAATATAAATAATTTATATTGCAAAAAAAAAAGAAAAAGAATTGAAAAAAATAAGAAAGATGGAAAAGATAAAATCTACACTATTTAGTCATCTTATTTCTTCTAATTTCTTCATCATTATCATTCATATTTTTTTTTACTGTGTAGGAGACGAGAAAAAAATCATATTTCTCACACCATTGCTAAATTATTGATGCATAGTGTCTGTAAACTTTAGTTCTCTTTTATCAAATTTATTACTCTTATTAAAAGATTTTTTAGGAGAAAAAATGTTTAATAAATTAAAGTGACATCATAAAACACACAAAACATTAAGGCGTAAGAAATTTGAGTAAAACATGTACAAAGATTAAATTAAAATTCAATGAAAAAAAATAATTGAGCGGTTAAATGGACATCAAAGTGTAAGATGAAAAAAACAGTAGATATATTAGAAATCTATCATTCAGAATGAGTATCTTCTGCTGGAAATTTAATGAAAAATCCATGTGTAAAACAATAAGTAAATAAGCATTGAATTAAATGTTTCAGGAAAATTTAGTTATTTGAAGTGCAGAGAAAAAGAAAATAAACTTACTTGTATATCATTCAGCGTTAACAAAGCACACACAAACACAAACTCGAAAAAATAATTCACAAACGGTAAATAAATAAACTATATTATTAAACTGAAGTATTTGAAGAAAATTGTAAAACAAAATGGAAACAAAAAATTCAAAATATATTCACTTTGTTCCGCTTTTTATTATTTTCTCGTGACAGCTATTCATTAAGCTCCGCCCATAAGCTTTCTTAAGCTCACGCCTCCTTAAAGACTAATGATTAATTGAAATTGAATAATTTTAATATTGGTTCCATAACAACGTGTAAAATTAGGAGAGGGTTGTTACCAACACTGAGAGAAATCCGAAAAAGTTAAAATAACATTCCGGAAATGTTAATTTTACCCTGCATTATTGATCCGTAATCGGTGTAAATATTATGCTTTTTAGGTGTATTATGGGTTAAAGTTACCCATTTTCATGTTAAATTTACACTTAAAAAGGTGTAAAATTAACATTAAAAAATGTTGCTATATTTTACACCTAAGAAGTGTTAAAGTTACGAGGAAAAAAAGTTAATCGCACCCTCTTTTTCCTCAGTGAAGGCGTAACTTCAATTAATAGATGAAAAATATTTAGACCACGCCCTTTTGGAAGTTCATCCCAAAAAATTGAAATTTCCATAAAAATGTTCTCTCTAGAATTTTTTTTCTATTCCTGAGACTACACTTAATTGACTTAAATACACGTTTTTGTTTTTTATTGTTTTTAAGGTATATATTTTTTTGGGGCGGGGCTTATAAGGTTCTTATTAAAAAAAAAAAACAATCGAAGTCCAGAGTTCTCAAAAACTTTGCAGGAATTAATTTGGAATAATGATTTTCTTCTCCTCGAAAACTCAAACATATTTTCTGATATCTTACATGTGGTTAAATGTTATGATATAAAAAAAACGCCTAATCAGCTGTATTTATTTTATGTACCCCTTGTAATTCATTGAAAGAAAACAATGGAATTGTTAAATAGAAATATGTAAAAAGAATATTACCTACTGCCACAGTTATCAGTTATTGACGGTTTTTCTCTCTTTTATGACATTATTTAATTTCTAGTGTGAATCATTTGTGTTTCTCTTTTTTCGAATAATAATTTCTCTTGCATTACTGAACAGTAATAATAAACAGAAGAAAAATATTGATGTTGTACAGGCAGGATGCACAATATTTAATAATTTAATTTTTTTCCGTAATTATCTTCTTTTATATTACCATCTTCAAGTTTCTATGATCTCGGGAGGTTAGTGATAGAGCACTAGCATTACATGTCCAAGATTCAGAGTGTTGCTTCTTTTAATCGCCATTTCTTTAGCGACTTTTAACACTTAAAATTGTCAGATAATTGGAAAATTTAATATTAATTATGAATAGAAAAGACAGTCTACAGAGTTTTATTTCGAATAAAAGAAGTCACACAAAATATTGAAAACATTTTTGATTTTTCATTGAATTTTGGTAAAAAAAACAGCGGTGAAGGGTCAAAGGAACACGTGTTCGGCAGAGAACACCCGGCAATTTCGTCAAAATATTGAAATTTAATTAATCTGTATAATAAAATATGCATATAAATATGCAATAGGGCATCAATAGGTCATGATACGATCTCTTAAAGTTCCGACAGGTGTTCCTTCCACCCTATTTGAATTTTGCATAAATTTTATCCAAAACAAATCTTGGATTATCGGACCTAGGTATGTAGCGGAAGATCGCTAGGTGTGTAGCGCAAGTATAGGGTGCCCGTTTTTCGTACGATTGGGATCGTACTTGAAGGTTCATAATGACTAAATTTTTCCTATGTTTCTCAATAAATGTGAATCATCGCACACTTAGAAACTAGGGGAAAGTGCCCAGTTTTTAAAATATATTTCGGAATCAAATTTATTCAGAAACATAAGAAAAATTTAGTCGTTACGAAGCTTGGGATCGTACGAAGCATGGACACTTTCTCCAAGTAAGCCCTATGGGAATAAGTACAGAAAAGCGTCTCGGATGCTATACTAATGTCAATGATAAATTTTCTGATGAACTAAAGAAAATCCGAACTTAGGATATTTGGATTATTTAGCAAGCACTTAACGCATAACACACTACCTTTTATGAAGTTTCCAACATCTGAGCAAGAGTAGACGAAGTCTATTCATATTCATCATACTTGTATGATGAATATGAACGTATTTCGAACAGAAAAGTTATCCCATTGAAATAAATTGAAAATTGAAGTAAATATTCTAATGCCCAACGTAAAATAGCTTTGGGTTTGTGTACAGGAATGAAATCTAGATCTAATTATTTTGCTCACTCTTATAGACAGTTTCAAAAAAAATGTTTACAAAACAAAAGTTATTGTGCGTTCGGCTTATACTCAGAGCACAATAACTTTTGTTTGCAAATGTTTTCAAAATTGTCTTAGAGTGAGCGATGTGACTAGATCTAGATCTCTCTCACTCTGATTGAAATATCAAAAACATGTTTGCTAAACAAATGTTATTGTGCATTGAGCATAATACTCAAGCATAATACTCAGCATAATACCTTGCTCACTCCTTTTATGCAATTACAAAAACATGAAACTACAAAAAATATTGTGTATTGAGCTAATGCTCAACGCACAATAACTTGTTTAGTAAACATGTTTTTTTTACATTTCAGTGAAAACGAGTGAGATCTAGATCTAGTCATCTCGCTCATTCTCATAGAAAATTTTGAAAACATATTTACAAATAAAAGTTATTGTACGCTGGTCATAAAAATATACGCAATACCTTTTGTTTTATAAACATATATGCAGCCGTATACAGTACATTTAGCACTTGGAAAGTTATGACTAACGCACAATAACTTTTGTTTGTAAACATGTTTTCAAAATTTCCCATGAGAATGAGCGAGATGACTAGATCTAGATCTCACTCACTCTCATTGAAATGTCAAAAATATGTTTACAAAACAAAATCTATTGTGTGTTGGGCATTAAAGTAGAGGACTTTTGTAAACATATTTTTGCCATTTCAGTGACAATGAAAGATATCTAAATATAGTAATTTTGCTCACTCTCATAGGCAGTTCAGAAAACATGTTTACAATACAAAAGATAGTGTGCGCTAGCTATAATGCAAAATTTACCCAGAGTAATGTGCATCCTGTTCAACAAAAACGAAATCTCCATACTTTTGTTTTGTGTGTGCGTGTTGAATTAGTAAAAAAAACAACAAAGAATATATAATGCACTTTTTAACTAATAACAGAATTTTAATAAGAAGAAAGGTTTTTAAACAAAAAAAAAGAACACGTAAAAGATATTTTTAAAAAAATCGCCAGAAAAGAAATTCATGAAAAGAGAAACATTCAATAAAATGTGAAGAAAAATATTTATACATTAAGGTTAAATTTAGTGGAAATAGAAGTGAATAAATGAAAATACACAAAAAATATACAATACAAAATATACTTAATGTATATGTGTATAAAATAATCTTAAAAGATAGAAAGGAGAAAAAGTATTATTAAATGTAAATATTGAGAGAAAAAGAAATAGTGAAGGTGAGGAATCATAAGTTTGAAAGTAGATCTTCAGTTCTTTATTTTCTAAATAATTTTATTAAAGTCTTTCTGTAGAACAGGAATACAAAAATGAAGATGTTTTGAAACAGTGCAAGATACACGTTTTATTGGTAAACTTCAATCTCAACAACAAAGAAAAATTGATTAAAATATCTGCGCTTTGTCGTACAATTTTAATGATGACGATGGAAAGAAACATGCCGAAAAGCCGAGTTATTCTGATAGAAATAACGAAAGAAAATATATACCTGAGTAAATGAAAAGTAAAAAAAAAAACATGATAAATATTAAGTGTATAAGAATGTAATTCTGAGAAACTTTTCCAGTCAAATCTTTAATTTTTTTTCTACATTTTTAATCAATAAGTTATTATCAAACATTTTATTCTTCTAAATTTTCGTTCAGCTTTTTTTTAATTTATTGTTTGTCCTCTCAGCACAATTCTTTTTCACAATTGTTATGTTTATGTAAGAAAAATATGTTTATTTTTTTTCTCCTAATAATCAAAATGGAATTTATTTAAAGAAAAAAAGAAGCCATTTAAGTTTGCTGAGGAATGTGACAAAGAAGAGAAATCTGTAACGAAAATTGAACAGTGAAAAAAAAACACAAAGTATGCAAACACACTGATTTTTTATAGAATTATCTGTTTCCTCCTATTTTTTTTTATTATTTAATATGTAGTTATTCTCTTTTAATGTAAAGAATGATGTGTACTGGGGCAGCCACGCCGTTAAATCTGAAGATGATCTGAATGACAAAATCGAAAAGTCGCTTTTAAGAGAGCACAAGAAAATGTCCAAAAATATTTTATCTCTTAAGAAAAATCTTTATTTTCCCGGATTACAAGAAAAAAAACAAAACTAATTTTCTACCTAATAATTTTCTTTTCCAAAAAAATTTTTGTTTTTCAACTCAATTTCATCAACCAAAAAAAGTTGATGAATGTGAAACTCACAGAGAAAATCAAAACTTCTTAGCCAAAATAAACAAAAAGAAAGTCAAAATAGAAATATAATATATTGAAGATAAAAAATAGATTAAATTTCATGGCATAGAAAAAAAGTGAAATATTTCAACTTGAAAGTTGAAAAAATAAAATAAAAGGAAATTAGAGAAACAACAAGGGAGATCAAATGAATCTTCTCTTGATTAAGCAAGAACAAAAAGGAAATAAAAGTATATTAAGATATCAAATATAATACACACACTCCCATTTAAATTCATTGAAGCTATATGAGCAATCATCATTTTGCTATTTCTCATATTAAGAATAATTATTTCTTTTCAACATTAAATTCTATCTCTTATACTGTTTCGTGTCGTGAGGAGCAGACAATGTGTAAAACGGATTGAAATTCCTTTTGCTGGTTATTTCCTGTTTAGCATTTTAATAATTTTCCTTTACTTAAAAAAACCACAATAAATGGATTAGGGGAAGTGGTGCGCCTTTGTATTGCGACAGCTTTGAAATTGGGCTTTTTCGTCTTACTTTTAAATGCAACTGAATCTTATCATGATGTAATTTATCTTCATAAACCATATTTGAAGCTAAATTACACGATAAAGATCAATTCCACTTAAAAACAAGCGTTAAAAGTCCGATTTCAGAGCTACTCCAATTCAAAGGCACACCACAATGCGTGCGTTGCGCAAAATGCATTTGAGTTTTACAAAAAAAAACTGCGCAATGCTTTAAATATTTCTCATGCAATGGATTTGGAAATATTTACTCTCAAACGACGTAATAAAAAAGCTAAATAAACAAAAACTTCATATTCTAATCAAATATTTAATAATACCGCCTTTTTCCTAACAAATTTGATAAATTCTTTGACTGAAAAGACTACCGTAAAATGCACATTATTCACATGGAATTAAATAATTAAGCCCGTGAAATAATTCAGTTTCAACAAGTTCTCTGGTTGGCTAAAGCTTCAAATTTTTTACAAGAAGTTAACCAATATCAATCATTTTTTACTGATGCCTTATCAATTTATTTTTATATCTATCAAACTTTCCATTGCTTAAAGATTTTTCCATTGCGTAACAAATTTGAGGCAATTAAATTACGCAAAGAAATTTAAGAGTTTATTTCAGATAATATTCTCCAAAATGTTCCGCTGAAAATTAATCAGAAAAGGAAAGCACGTTACCTTCGGACGACTCAAGCTTCGGACAACTATTTTTTTCTGTGTTCCTAATGTTTTTGATCCATGGCTCTTATCTGGAAATATGAGTCATTGGACTAGCTATTAAAATATTGTATTATACTGCGTTCGAAGCTTGAGTCGTCTGAATGTAGCGCGCTTTCCTCTAATCGAGGTAAAATTAAGAAAATGTAGGGGAAAACATGCTATTTTCGGACGACTCAAGCTTCGGAAAACTCAATTTTCTTTCCATATTCTTAATGGATTTTACACACAGCTCTTTTCTGGAAATTTGAGGAATTGGATCAGCTATTAAAATATAATATTATAATGGGCCAAATTAATTTAAAACACATTGGAAAAATGAATTGTGCGAAGCTTCAGTCGTGCGAAGATAGCGCGCTTTCTCCGATATAAATTGTATTACCAGTTTTCGGTGAAATTGATCAAAGTTCTTTTAATATCGTGTCTGCAAGAACCGTAAATAATTAATACATTTCTTAAATGTCACGTAGTATGAAGTGCGCAACCACAGAACGTGCGACGTTACGCGACGCGCAAAGTGCGCAGCGCCAACATACGCTGAATTTAAAATAAATAATTTTTAAACATTGTTCTGTTTTTAAAAAGCATAATTTTAAATAATTGAAAGCATTAGAACAACACTGAGTAAAACAGTCGCAAATGCAATGGCAACAACGCAGATCCCGAAGTCGATTTTGTTGTTTAAAATTGAATATATCGAGCGTTAAGATTTTTTTAAAAAATCATTTACTTGATGTATTCTTCTGAAAATTCAAGCAAATAAAATCAGAAATAATATGCACCGTGAGTACGAAGCAGTTCTAAAAAAAAAATAAATAAAATAAAAAATTTACATCAAAAGAATAAGGAGAAAAGATCACTGAGAAGCGATAAAATAGAATGTGAGTGGAAATGAATTGAGATAAAGTATAGAAAGACGAAAAAATTGCAATAATTCAGAGGCTGTCAGCTTTCCCCATTACACATTGTTTGCACGTTTATGGAAATAAGATCATTTCCTAAGCTTTCTTTTTTTTTTAAATTAATTTTAATAATTTAAAACTATCGCCTTTTCCTTGAAATTCCCTTCCAAATATCCCTTGTTGTTTTGTTTCTTTTGTAGATCTTCCAATAAAAAAAACTAAAATCGTTTTTTTTTTAATCTAAAGAAAACGATTAAAAATATGATATACAAACCCATTTTATTTTTTTAAACTTAACAATTTAAAAAAATAATCCTTTACAATTTTGCAACATTTTTTCAATCAAGATTATACAAATGAAGAATGATAAAAGATTGAGAAGATGAAAGATTTCAAATAAGAAATAGAACACACAGCATAAAAGAAATTTTAGGAATGTAATGTGTAAAGTTAAGAATTTTTTATATTAATTATGGCATAGAAAATATACAAAAAGAATTATTAATAATAATAAATATACATTATAAGAAATTCTTTTATTTTCTTTTGACAAAGATTAACAAATTTCGTGGCTAAGAAGTTTTTATTTTCTCCCACGTTTTAACTTTATGTTGCATTTCTGGCAAAAAAAAATTAAATTTTGTCTTGATCATATTTGTTTTGCGTCTGACGAATATTGCGAAAGATCATCTTTTAGCGTAATTGTGGCTGCCTCACTGATGAATTTGATTGTTAAATTAAGGTATTTATCGATACTTTATTGTAATTTTTTGGGGACTTGAAGTTCAATTAGTCAGTCTAAAGTCTTTTCTCTTTTTCAGGCACGGAAAAAGCGTCACCAACGAAAAAACGTGTCAAAAAGGATGAACTTCCATCAAACAATAATGTTTCGGTAAGTGAAAAAAATTATATTTGAAATCTTAAATATATAGAGTGGAGTCATCACTTATGGCCTCTACACACTAAGAGTAATTTCTTTAAAAAAAATGCCTTTTTAAATTATCACAAACAATTTTTCTGTCTTTTTTCTTTGCAAACGGCTTTGTACTCGAATTTTTGTGATTTGTTCATTAATAGCTCCCAACTGTTGTTTCCAACCTGACCAGTGAAAAATTAGACAAAAATAGTGACAATATCCAAGATAATAGACTAACCAAGAACCACTGAAGAAGACACAATCACATCGAACAGACTGGGCTTTTTTACATGGTCATTGCTTTTTTACTCCTTCATTGCTTTTTTACACGTGGAAAAAATATTCAAAAAATTGAGACATCAAACCAATTTTTGCATCAATTTGATCTTTTTCCGTTCTCTGAGACAATATTCTGTAAAAAGAAAATGATATTTCAGTAAAATTAGCCAAATTTAAATACCTTGAACAAAAAGCAATTGCCCGGTCAATTGCTTTTTCTTGACACTTTCATATTACATAGTCCGTTAACATTCTCTATTTGAATTCACTGTTCGAAATTTCATCGACCACCATCGAAATCAGCTGATGCCAGGAAAAATCAAAACAAAGGATATTTTACTCATAAAACTCTTGTGAAAACTTTTGAAATACATTTAAAATGAGTCTAGGCTTAGTGAAATTAAAGTTTAGTATAAAATACATGTGAATAATGTGAATTACATTGTTTTGAACAAGTGAAAATATTTCCCGCCTTGGACATTTTACTTACACTGGATGGCGCTGTTCTCAGTGAGTTATCTAATCGAAAAAAATGAATGTGTCATATCACTTCTCCATTGCTTCTTTGAAAATCGATTAAAAGAGCAATGGCCCAGTCTGTTCAATGCTAATATAGTGTCGAAAGCTCTGAAACCTTGAGTGTTTTAATTTTGGATTAAACCACCTCACCGACGCTCACCGGAAGCACAATTTTGTCCTGAAATAGCAGATTTTTTTAAAGGGAATTTTTGATGAAAATTGCTTCTAGTGTGTAGATACCATTATAGACGTTACACGCTTATGGACAGTTTGCAAAAATCTTAAATTTTTACGTAAAACAGATGTCGAAAATTCAAAAAAATAAGCATTTAGTGATGTGCTTAACAATTTTGGGATTTTTGAGAAATAATTTTTAGGTAAGAATTTGAGTTTTTGTAAGCTGTATAAGTTGCGTAAGAAAACTGCCAAACTTCGTGCAGTTTGCAATATTGGAAACTTCTTTTTTTTTTTTAAATTCCTTAAATTTTTAACTCAATTTCTGGAGTTTATATGATACTAAAGAAACAAACCAATTTCTTTTACGAACGAAATGTTGTAAAAAACCTTGGGAAAAGTTCCAGAAGGGCAAGGACATTTGGAAAGTGTCCGATAATTCCCACCAGTCAGTAGGGGAAAGCGCGCTCTTCGTACGACTGAAGCTTCGCACAGTTCATTTTTTTCAATGTGTTTTAAACTAATTTGGCACATTGATTGTAATTATATTAATAGCTGGCTGGTCCAATGCCTCAAATTTCCAGAAAAGAGTTGTGCATAAAAATCCATGAGGAACATAGGAGAAAATTAAGTCGTCCGAAGCTTGAGTCGTCCGAAGGTAGCGTACTTTTCCCTACACAGAAAAAAATATTTTGTAAAAATGTTCGTAAATGTTTGTGAATTCCTATTGGGGAATTACAAAATTCTCGTGAATCGTATAACCCACAAACAAGTTCGTAAAAGTTTATGCTTTTTTCACAAACATTGTTCGTAACATGATCATTTAACGAACATTTTTTGTACTTTTACAAACATTTGTTCGTAAATGTTCGTAAATACACAAGAATGTTCGTAAAATTTTGTAATTTGGTCGTAAATGTTCGTAAAATGTTCGACAGGAAAACAGACATTTACGAAAAAATTATAAAATTTTACGAACATTTTTTGTGTGTTTACGAACATTTATGAACAAATCGATGGCTCCATTCCATACTATGCTAAGTCGACTTAGCCTTTTATTACTCCGAAGGGTATGTTGTTCCTGGGACCGAGATCCACAACTGGTGAAAATTTGGTAGTCATCCGACTTCCGGGTAACGAGATATTCCATTTTTTCGAAAAAAAATTACACAGGCAGCATAGGAAATCGCCAATTTCAAATGGCTCTCCTGAAATGTTGTCATTCTGAGATAGCATAGTATGGAATGGCAGCGTCGAAATGTATGTAAAAGCATAAAAAATGCTCATGAAGTGATCATGTTACAAACAATGTTTGTGAAAAAGTACAAATTTTTACGAACATGTTTGTGGGTTATACGATTCACGAGCATTTCGTAACTCCCACATAGGAATTCACAAATATTTACGAACATTATTAATATTTCGCAATCTAGGCGAATGCTCTACCAACTGAGCTATGGTTCCCCAGTTCACCCAGTTCAAGCCTGGGTGGAGGCAGGAATTTTTTCCTGTCTCTATTTGGGTTGAATTGTGGGTTTGGGAGTCACTTGTTCTGATTGTCGCTCTCTGTGCAAAAACACAAAACTTCTTGGGATTACGTACCAAGCGAACAGGAGTATGTTCAATCACTTTCATAATGTATTATAAATATAATTCATTTCAAACAAAATCTACTGAAAGAGCATTGTTTAGAATATCTCGTTTTTTTTTAACTCCCGCAATTTTCATCTTCCGCCCCCGGACCGAAAACCAATGAGAAATGTCATGCTGCATGCCCGTTCGTTCTTTGGACAGCCATCATGAGACTTATGGCGTCTACACACTAGAGAAATTTATGTCCATATTGAAGTAAACTCCTTACGTAGATAGAAGGTTGAGACCCTCGTGGACCCCGCCCCCCCCCGCATAACTTGGTCCACGGTCCATTAACCCATTCCTTACCATAGTATTATACATCATACGGAAATGATGAGTGAGTGATTTTAGATAATTTGTTCCTGGGCAATTGATATTCGAATTTCTGTCGGAAATGAATTTTTAGTTACTTTAGCCCTTTAATTACTTGGAAAATATAGCCCGACAGAGATGGGAATACATTTTGTTGTTCTTTTCTCGCTTCACATGAAGTCATGCAAAAATGTAGCTCAAAATGGCGGACGGAAAATTCGACATCCCGTCAAATTTGTTAAAATTGGCCATCATCCTCATCTTTGATATTTGAATTCTGGTTGCCAATGTGTTTTCTTGGATGGTTATTCCATCTAAATCAATAGAGTTTGTAATGAATTATTGTTCAGAATTTGAATTCAGTGACCGTTAAGACGTGTGTTTGAGTGCGGATCCCCGTGTTCCCATTATAGATAAAAAAAAATCTTTCCAAAAAAATCATCAATTAATCTGTAAGAAACTAATTCCAAAATATGAACATTCTATCTCAAATTATTTCTAGTACATTGACTGAATGGGTTAATACAGACTCTCGCTAATTCGGCTCCTTTAGCATCGGCCTACTTTTTAATTCGGGTAGCAGTTAAATTTGAAAAAAGTTTATTTGACATTTTTCAAGTCATATTATGACTATCGAATGAAGCAAATATGTTCAAATTTGCCATGCTTTGTCTCAGTTGTGATGTGATCTTGCATTATTAAGGGGCTTTCATGAAATTTACAATTAATATGAGTATGTATGTAGACTTAATATGAGTATGCAGTTAAGCAAAAAATCGTTGAATTTCAAACAATTCGATGCCCGAATTTCTATCTAATGGCGTCTACACACTATAGGGTAAGTGTGTCAAATTTCGGCATAGTTGCATATAAGCACCGAAGTTCTAAGTTTGAAATGCAATATTTTTATTTCATATTGATATTTTTTTTTGTTAGTTCCTTTTCGGGAGGGTTGTGTGGAACCTTGAAGACTAGTTTATCATCTTTGTTTTCTTTAAATCACTTCCTAAAATATTGAAAAATTAATAATAATATGGATATTGCTTTGGGTAGTATTCCGGCCACTTTGAGTGAAATACCGGCCACCTTTTTTCTGACCACCTTTTGTGAAGCAACGGATAGAAAATTTCAAAACGTCAAACAGAACGAGTTTAATATTTAGTTTAATACGTTTATATGACCCACAAGCTCTGAGATCTTCCGTGTAATTTGTCCTGAAGACCTGAAGAGTAGCATCTCAAATTTACGCACAGATTCCCGTAGCATTTTGCCCTTCCTGAACTCTTCCACATCATCTTTTCCATAGAAGCGATGGTTTTTTTTTCTCTGGACATTGTAGAACTCAGATATTAAAAAAAAAACATAAAATGAATAAGAAATTTAGGAAAGCAAAAGATGTTGCCGGAATAGGCAACACTATCTCACCGGAGAGACGCTCACAAAGTATATACTTTTTTACGCGAAATACAGGATCCAACTGGGAAATTTTACTCGAAATTTGAAGATTGATTCACTATTAACATAAACAGAAACAATCTTTAATGAAAACTAATCAATTTTCATGAAAAACACCGAAGGAAAACCTTCTGCACTTCACCACAAATCGTAAGACTTCTAGAAACACAATCGATCTGTCACATTTTTTGTAAGACTCTTTCCACACTGAGTTTTTACAACGCAATTTAAATTTAAGTTATACCTAAAATTTAACGGTCTTTGTGTTAATACATCCTAAAATGAATAAATATTTGAAAGCAAAATGAATTCATTGACTATTCGAAGATAACATACATAATTTTAATTAATTATTTCCATGTCCGAAATTACACTCAAAATGGCCGAAATTTGGCACACTTCCCCTAAGCAATTTTCGTCAAAAATTGCCTTTTTTAAAAAATTCTGACGTTTCTGCCTACAAGAATAGGGGAAATTTTCTTTAAAAAGGCATTTTTTAAAGAAATTTCTCATAGTGTGTAGAGGCCATAATTCAGGTGACATTTCGGTCCCAAATGCCAGAATTTGAGACAGTCTACTGTATCACCTTTATTTTTCCCATATACTTCTCTATTTTTTTAAAACCATGTTTTTAGGGTTTCCTCGAAAGCGCGTTATATGATTTTTTTATCAATTTGGTCATGTATGCCCCGTGGTCCATGATATACACAGTAAAAAAAATTAACACTATTATAGAGTTAAATTTGGAAAAAATGTTTAATTTAAAATTGTTTCATTTAAAGTTGTTGCATTTCAAGTTGTTGAATTTGGAATTGTTGAATTTAAAAATTGTTGAATTTTTGTGTGTAAACTCAAAAATTGTTGAATTTTCATATCATTTCGTTTATGTTAGTTTTTTTTGCCTTTTTAGACATTTGTAATGTTTTTTTTTTCCTGTACTCGGGGATCCTCTATAATTAGTGTTAATTTTTGATCAGGTGACAAAGAATACCATAAAGTTGTGTATTTTTTTCACACTATAATAATATGAAAAACTATAATCATACTATAATACTGGTAATTTTTAGAATTCTTCAACAGTTTTAAATTACAAAACATTGTTGAAATTTTTTATGACTATAATAGTAAAAAATTTTACACAGATCGCAATTAAATAATTAATTTATCCGATTTCACACTATTATAGTGTTAAAATTTTACACATTTTCAAATTATACAACGCTGTTGAAAATTTTTCAACTATAATAGTGGTAATTTTCAATTACGTGACAATAAATTACCAAATTATTGTGCATTTTTTAAACATTTTTAAATTAAACAACTAACATGGTCGATTTTGCACTATTATAGTAGTGAAATTTTACACATTTTTTTACTGTGCAGATATCGAGTTTCTAACTTTCCTTCAATATTTCTTTAGGAGGCTACCAAGCATCATTTAAAAATATTTTTAATGAAAAACTCCATAAACTCTGTCATTAAAAACTTTTGCTGGCGATACCTAAAAAAGGGTTTTTGCTATGGTTTTGTACAGAACGTGCTACCTGTGATCTCTTTCAGAAATCCTATTAACCAAAAAAAAAAAACAAAATCCATTGGGATTTTAAAAATTCCTAGCTCATTGCACTCTGCCGTGTTTTTAACTAAACAGATGCCCCAGAATACAATAGCCACAACCCTCCCGGTCACAACTCAAAGTCACTTTAATGGCATTATTCAAACTCCAATGCAGCCGACGCCTCCTCAGCCGGTGTCTCAGGCGCCAGCATCAGTGGCGCCTCCACCGACGCTCATCAACACCAATGGAAGCATGAAGCAGCATCCAATGGTGATTTTGGGTGGATCAGCACCTCCTCCTGCTCCAGTCGCCTCACAGGCTTCAGCTGGTGTTAAGCAGGAGCACACTGTGCCACCACCCATGCAGACGACGCCCATGAATATGATGCAGCAGCCCATGAGGGCAGGTCCGGGTCAGATGCCACCCACAAGCCTCGAGCACCAGCAAATGCCTAAGGGAGCTGGTGTTGTTCCGGTGAGTGGGATGGGTAATGGTGGTGGAACGTATGGAGTAAAGCCACCCGCCAGTACGGCCGCTATGCATGGTGGTGCCATGGCGGGCGGATTTGTGGATCCGCTGGAGCAGAGTCTGGCCAGCCTGGAGCAGAACCTCAAGTCAGAGATGGGCAATCACCACCATATTGATCTGATGGAGATGGCAGCATCTAGTATCATTCCAAAGAGCGAGACGACGGCATCACAGCCAGCCGCCGCCGCCCTCGCACACCACCCATCACTGTTGCAACACCTCAATATGGAAGCCATCCATCATCAGCTGCAGCAGACAATGGCTCATGCAGCTGCTGGACCCAATGGCTTTGTCCTTGATCCAGCTGCAGCATCCCTCAATGGAATGGGTGTAATGCAAATGCAACCGCCGCAGCAAGCACCGACTGGCGGCCATGTTCCACCTAATCCCATGGTGTCTATCTTCGATCCAGCCATGGCGGCGGGGCATCAGCTCAGCAGGCAAGGGGGTGAGGAATACCTTAAAACTGTCCAAAAAAAATGATTTTTTTCCTGACACTTTAGTTTGTAATTTCAGGCGGCGGCGGCGGAAATGCACCGAATATCTCCAGTCAGCAATCGACACAGCAAACGGCTCAGCAGCTGCCGCAGTCACAACAGCAACTTCCCCAAACACCAACTAATACTCCTGCGAAGCGTGAGGATAAATTCCTTCTGACACCGAAGCCAATTGAGGATCTTCTAATGCCGCCGGTACATGAGAAGAACAAGGCGGCAGCAGCTGAGGCCAAAGGTAACTTTGCACAGGCGATCAAGCCATCGCATGAGCAAAACCTGAAGAATGCCAGTTCATGGTCATCCCTGGCATCAGCGGGATCCCCACAGAATGTCCAGACGCCTCAGGCAAAACCCAAACCCTCCATGGATAGCTTCCAGCAGTTTAGGAATAAGGCCAAGGAGAAGATGGATAGGCAAAAATTGCTGGAACAACAAGAATTGAAGAGGAGTCAGAAGGAGGCGGCTGAGAAGGAACTGAAGCGACAGCAGGAGCAAAAACAGAAGAACCACGATGAACATGATGCTCCAAGGTGAGTTTGTGCTTATACACGCATCTCTCTTGTCAATGATTGTTGCAAATGGTTTCTTTTTTTTTTTGCACAGAAAAAGTGGAGCTGAACCACTTCCAGCGCGTGTGGATGAGATCAAAGAGTCACCACAGAGAAGCGGATCTCCGGGAATGGCCGCTAGTGCAGCCAGTCAGGATCGGGCAGCGGCCAAAAGGGCTGAACTGCGACGAATGGAACAAGAGAGGAGAAGACGAGAAGCGGTAAGTTTATTTTTTTTTCTCCAAAAATATGAAATCATTAGGGAGACTGGGGCAAAAAGTCACAAATTGAAAATTTTAAAATTCAATATCTTCCAAGATAAATAAGATAGCAGCTTAAAATTTTTTTCATAGATAACCTCCATAGGTCTACTTCAATGTCGTAAGGTTGTTAGAATTTGAACAAGAAATTTAGAAAATAAAAAATATCGAAATTTTTAGACCTATTTTTGAAATATTTTCCGTGAAGAAGATATCAATTTTATTAGCTACTTATATTAAATTTGATGCACTGGTGAAATTTCCCAAATTATCTGGATATTCTTTGAATACGAATCCGCTATCTATTTTAGAATTTTACAACGATCCTTTTCTCCAGAAATCCTTTTATTAAAAACGACCACTTGGGGTAAAAAGTAACAAAAGCTATGGAGCAAAAGGTAACAAAAACAGAAACAATTTCTGATGTCTCAAAGGTGAAAAGAAACGTCAATGCTATGTGTCGCCGCTTGTTGTTTGCATTGGTCAAACAATTTGCAGTCTTTTGTGTGTTTTTTGTAAAATAGCTTAAAATGTGCTTTTCTCGCTCAGATAGAGAAAACGGTGTTTTACAAAGGTGTAAGAAGAATAAATTTCGTATGAAAATATGTAATCTAGGTACTAGATAAAGGTAAAGGTAAAGGTAATCTAGGTACGTAATAAAGCGAATCAAAATGTGATAGTATCTTATGCCTTGATACTATTTGCCTCAGCATTTTTGAGAATGATCACAAAATTACCTTTTAGAAAACGGCTCGATAAAAATATTTCCTTACAAAATAGAAGAAAATGATTTTCACAGAGTTGTAGAGTGGAAATTTTCCTATATAAAACTGTGCTAATTAGAAATTTTGGAGGTACTCGGATAGCTTGTAAAATAATAAAATATCCGTTTTGTGACTTTTTGCACCAGTCTCCCCTATATATGACATTTTCAAAATTTTCAAATATATTGAAAGATACAGTAGAGTCTCGTTATAGTCCATATTTGGTTTCAGATTTGACACTTGGGTCGCACTATAGTCCATGTAATTTTTTAAAATTATCAACGACTTTTAGTATTGAAATTGCTCGATGGCTTCCACTTTCTTTGCGATTGTGGTACTTGTCCTTGCTCTCTTCATTGTGGATCACAATTATCACAACTACTTAATAAAGTTTGCCAAAAATATTAAAATAATTATGCTTGTTGCGTACAAAAAACATAACCTAACATAAAATTAGTGTTTTGAAATCAACGGTCGATAAATTGTGGACTATAGAGCGATGGCCTATAGCGAGACTCTACTGTACTTTTAAAAGAAAGATTTTTGAAACTTATAAATTTGAACAATTTATTCTAACTTAGTAATTTATTAACAGTAGGGTAAAATGAGGTAATTTGGAACCATATTTACAAGTTGGGACATTTGAGATTTTCTCACTGTTTTAGAAATTCAAAAGGATGAAATCTGTTCCTTTTCTTCTTTATCGCTTTTTTCTTCTATTTTGCGTCCTTTGTTTTCTCTCAAAATTAACATTTTGAGCTAAATATTGGGTTTTTGGTTTCGTCTTGATGACCACTTTCAGATGGAAGTTCAAAAAGTCACCACAGGTGGCGCTGCGATAACGTCAAAACCCTATTTTAAGTGTCTTATTGGTCGAGTAGAAGCAGTCAATTTGGTATCTGAGTGGTTTCAAAGCCTTATTATGGGAAAAGTCAATTTTTTCACACTTAAACGGTAAAATCGGACAGATCGCATTATCTGATCGAAAAATGATGTATGGACGAAATGTAGACACGAATGGTCTCTACAATTATGTCGAAGTAATCATCAAGATCGGTTTAGCGACAGTCGAGATAATTGAGGTTATGTGATATTGAAATTGGTTTTTCGACTGTGGCACACCTGCCGTTGGTCCCACGAAGTTCAAATGTTCTAGAAAGTTGTAGGGTTTGATGAGATCTTTCGTTTAAGCCCTCACTCATCAAAATAGGTCACATAGAACCGGAGATATGATTTTTTGAATTTCGTGAACTTTGACCCCTCATATCTCCGATTCTACTGAAACCACACCGCACTTACGCACCATTTTGGAAACGTCCTAGACTGGACTACAACATACTAAAATTTCATTAACTTGCACAATGCCGTTTTTGAGAAAAGTGACTTTGAATTTCGATGAATTTTGACGCTATCGCAGCGCCACCTGTGGTGACTTTTTGAACTTCTGTCTGAAAGTGCTCATCGAGACGAAACCAAAAACCCAAAATTTAGGTCGATATGTGAATTAGAACCGGAGATAGAGGCCGGTCTATATTCGAACTTTGACTCCTTATAGCTCGGGTCAGGGGTTATGGATCGACTTAAGTATTTTTTTGTTTGATAGGTATAAGCAGCGGCTACAACATACTAAAATTTCAGCCTGATTGCATAAAGGAATTTTGAATTATGTAACTTAGAAAATTGAAAAATTTTCTTTTTAAAAATAGCGCCCCTGGCGGTGGTTTTATGAACTTGTGATGTTAGAAGGGGAAGTGGCATTTCACAAGAACTTTCCAAAACGCCCTCACTTTTTAAATTCTGATAATTAGAACAGGAGTTATGGCCATTTTGAGAAATTTTTTTGGACCCTCATAGCTCGGGTCAGGGGGGTCGGGAGACCTTAAGTTTCGTATTGATGGAAAGCCCTAAGGTCCAGCTATAACATACTAAAATTTGAGCCCGATCGATGCCATAGGGGCGGAGCCATTAAGAAAACAAAAAATGGGGGTGTTCAAAATGGCGGAAGGAGGGGTGGGGAAAAACTTTGCCGAAAACCGCAAGTCGATATCTCTTTTAGTTTAGGAGCTATTAAGCTCCAAAGAGCGGCCGGACGGACGGACGGGAACGGTTTTTAGCCATCCATATATTCGTGATCAGGAAGTGTCAAAACATATTCTGGCAAAGTTTGGGGCCGATCGGAAGACATGAGATTTTGTTAGGATTATAGTAGGTGAGATTGTTAAGAATATCACCTAATAGGGTTAAAAACTTCGATATTTTTTATTTTCTAAATTCCTTGTTCAAATTCTAACTTCCTTACGACATTGAAGAAGACCTATGGAGGCTATATGGAAAAAAATTTAAGCCGTTATCTTATTTATCTTGGAAGATATTGAATTTTAAAATTTTCGATTTGTGACTTTTTGCCCCAGTCTCCCCTACTAATTTCCACCAGTTTTCCAAACGAAATTTTAAACTGGAGATACCAAATATTGTTTCACTTGACACATTGAAGCCCACTGATGCTGAATATGTCACTTAAACCTAAAGAAAAAAGGCTTTAGCCGACATGACATTTTATGACATTCTTGTAATTGCGGCAATTTCAGGATGTTTGATGTAAACATCCTGAAAAAATCTATTTCACAAATTGCTCATCCAAATAGCAATATTGCTTGGAATATCAATAGAACTTTTTCATCTAATAATTATCCATGCATTAGTGAAAAAATGAAATAGTTTTAGCCCGCCACGGAAGAGTGACTACATCTGCCCTGAGGGCTGTTTCAGTGTTTATCATCTTATATAAAAAAATGAGATAATTATTATCCAAGTGAAAAATATATTTTAATTAACTTTATTAAACCAGAAAAGAGGTACAACGGGTACAACTATGACATCTTGACTAGAAACTCAGAAAACCAAATGTTGGGCCAAAAACTGTAACATCAAAATTACAATTTTATACTCATTTTATAAAAATGTTTCTAAATTGTAGGATAGCAGGATCAGACTTATAAATCGTCGGTTGCTTCTATCTCTATCGTATCTGCATTTGTTTTGTATCTGCATTCGGTGCAAGCTACAATAGGGTGGAATAACCGGCTATCGCCATGTTTAGGAAAAAATTAAATTCATTTAATCATAACTTTTGAATCCTTGTTACAAGATAAGTCAAATTTGACACAAAGTTACTTAGATGTATTGGCTCTAGATATGTGAAAACAATAATCCTAGAACATAACGCTGGACTACTTAAAAAACTGATTTTTATTAATAATGCAAAAATAACCATTTCGTCGCCACTTTTTACCACTTTTCGCCAGTTTTGTAAAATTTGTAACCACTTCTCGCCACCCACTTGAAAAGAACCACACTCGGTTATTTTAGGCAATGCTATGAAAGGAATACATTCACCATTTCTCTTTCCTTGTGATCACTTTATTATTATCTTTAAATGATTTTTCTTCACTTTTATTTGAGAAATCAAATTATGGGGCTTTTGCAGAAAGTAAACAATGCAGATTTGACAACTGAGAATGTACGAAGTGAAGTTAGCGTTGCCTATTGAAAAGATATGGCGACAGGTGGTAAAATCAATTCCAGAATATTACCACTTCTCGCCATGCCTCATTTTTATACAAAAATAATATAAAATGAAATATTAATTGACTAAATACAAATTTTATGTATTCCACAAGTGCAATTAAATATTCAATAGACAAATTATTTACCCAAATAGGTATTTTTGGCCTGACGAAAATTTGACGACACTTAGTACATTTGGTAAGAGATGTTGGATTCGATGCACTTGCTTAAAATATTGCTCTAGAAAGTGATCAAAATCGTGAATCCAAAACGAATAATTATTATTTTTCGATTCTATGCGTAGAAGCAGAAACAATACAAAAAAATTGCGACTCATTTATTTCATAAATTGCGAAAATAGCGATTTCAATGTAAGTGGCGAGAAGTGGGGCACTGGCGAGAACTGGTGATTCCACCCTACAGTTTTTGAAGTCTCGAAAGTTTGAGCATTTAGCGAATTTATCATTGGAATTTTAGGTCTCTTTTGACGGGCTGTAAATCAGAAGTCCGCATTCAATGTATTAATTCATTTGTTGTAGATGGCTGGCCAAATCGATATGAATATGCAGAGCAATCTGATGGCGGCTTTCGAGGAGAGTCTCTAAGGGCGGGTGAAAAACCGCGCTGGCAGACGCTCGAGAACGAACCACCGGAGGAAAGTGCGCTGGAAGGAGTCAATGATGAGAGAGAGAAAAGGAGCCCAGTGTCCTCCTCGCGACAAGGATATACACAATAATTGACAACACACGAGAGACATTAACACACTTACCGTGTAGAGTATTATGTTTTTTTTTTAAGTTGCAAATGGCGCGGAGTTTCTTCAACTTTTTTTTATTGTTCTTTTCGGGGAGAATGGCAAGACATCCCCTCGAGATGAGTGGTGTTTGAGTTGTTTTTGTTTTTTTCAAGAGGGGAGCTGAGAAATTTGATGAGAAAAACATTTACATATTAAAATGCTCACGAATAGAGAAGTGAGATGAAAAATATGTGGAAAAAATATGTTGTGATATCTCTCCCGCCCATTTCCATTTTTTTTCATTCATTTCTTAATTTATTATTATTTTTTTTTTGCAAAAAGAAAATCAACACGTGAAATGTGCAGAGAGAGCCTATAAATTTCTTTTTTTTTAGTGAGAGAAATCAAGCGTTGGCTGAGGCGGGTTATTAAGTTTGGTCTTAAGGGTTTTTGATGGGGAAATTGTAAAATGTACGAAAAAAATACATTTTAAAATATTACTAAAAAAAAATATAGTTTACTTTCTTAAGTGTGTAAATAGTGAGCGGGTGGAATTAATATAACAAAACACGTATTTAAATGAAGAAAAACAGAACCTCCTTTAGAATCTTTTCAGGTGAAGAAAAAAAAACAGAACTCTGAAGTTTCTCTGTAAGTATATCTTTGTGTTTCTTTTCTTTTGGTTTTATTTCTATGACTAAAAAAAAATGCCCAAAATATTTGAGAAAATAATATTGTGGAAAAATATTTAAATGAAAAGAAGTTCTAAGGAGGACATAAATACCACTAAAATAATAATTATGAAAAAGTGAACATTTTAAATAGCTGTTAGATTAGTGAGGCAAAAACAATTCAGCATAAATTCGTATAGTTAAATGATACAGAAATGGAGGATTTTGAAAAAAAAAAGAAAGAGAGAGAAAAAATCCTAGAAAGTAATGATTTTTGTATTCTAATTTAAAAGAAAAAAAAAACAAGAAAAGGAAAAATTAGCAGATGAAAAAAAGGGGAATAGTTTGTGGGAAAATAAAAAGTGAAATATATACATATTTAATAAATAAAGTAAAAGAAAAAAAAAGATTAGTGATTGAAGTGTAGAACTTACAATTAACAACTGAATATTCAATGTAAAAATATGAATTAACAAAAGCAAAAAAACAAGTGTAATAATTAATAAAAGGGTGTTTTACTTTAAAAGGAAAGAAAAAGAGAAAAAAAAGTATAAAACAAAACATTTTGTTAGGATTAGACAAGAAAAAAAATATAAAGAAGAATATATTAGAAATATTACGTTGTAAGTAGTTTTGAAAATTAGAAAATTACAATCACTAAATATTCTTCTAATTAAAGAATGAAGAAGAAGAAAAAAAAGTGCAGAAATCAGCAAAAAATTGTGAATATTTTGTTTAGTTCGTTTCACATCTTTATACAAATCGTCTTATTCGTTTTTTCGCGTCTTTTTTGGTTTTATTTCTTTTTTTTTTTTTGGATACATTTCTTAACAGCAGAACTTCTATACCTAACTATATTTGAGAAAAGAAAATAAAAAAAAAACGTAAAAAATAAATAAAATAGACACTTAATCATGATAGATGTTAAGTCACTGAAGAGACAAGAAAAACGCATGCATTAGTGTGGCTAAGAAACCTATTCATACACATTTTACGTATCTTCTTTTAATGCGAAAAAGATTAAAAAAAAAAAAAGAAAAACTGATAAATCGGAGATTTGAACTAATCACGATGGATAGAGTGATCCAATATTGGAAGAACAAATGAGCTGAAAAAAAAATGAACGAAAAAAAGCAGTGGATGATTATTCTTTAAAATGAACCCTAGTTACTAGTTTCAGCAACATTTAAAGAATAATTACAAAAAAATAAAAAGTAACTATTTTAAGGTAAAAAGTCAAAAAATACGTCTTTGTTTTTTTTGGGAAATACATGTCCTGTTGAGATTGTGATTCCTTCATGTTTACAGCTGTCGTTAAGTGATATCCACGGGCGTATCTCGTATCCATTCCATGGACTTGTTCCTACCTTAATTTTGATCCTTATTGCGTGTTTGTTGATAGATGATTGCAGTGAGTAATACAATTTGTTTTTGAAAGTTAATTTAAAATTATTCTTTTAATAATGTCAACTTCTGTAGTTCAGTGTGAAATCCGACTGCACCTAAATCGAGTTTGAACTTTAAGAAATCGAAGAAACGGTAAGTGGTTTCAAATTGAAGTTTTTCTGGCCAGACCGCTCAGAATAAGAAACGAATAACTTGCAGTAGGCAAATTTTACAGGAGAGCGATTTGAAGCTGAGATTTTTCATGCAGATTATAGGGTTTTTAGATTTAAAATCTCTATAACTTTGAAAATAATTATCTTTCAATAATATTCACAGGAAGGTAGAGGACCTTTTTTTTGTAAAAAATCGAGTCGTTCAACTTATATTCTATGTGGTCGATATATCTACAGGATGTTCCGGCTAAAGTGAAAACGGATTGAAAGAATTTGATTTGAATTGCCTAGGGGAAAGTACTCTCCCTTCGAACGTTCATGCCTTCGAATAACGTAAATTTTCTTTTATTTTTCCTAGAGACTTATAGGGAAAGTGTGTCCAAATTTCGGCCAGCTTCTAATTTCGGCCACTTTGAGTATAATTTCGGACATGGAAATAAATTAATAAAAATTATGTATGTTATCTTCGAACAGTCAATGAATTCATTTAGCTTTTAAATATTTATTCATTTTAGGATGTATTAACACAAAGACCGTTAAATTTTAGGTATAACTTGAATTTAAATTGCGTTGTAAAAAATCAGTGTGGAAAGAGTCTTGCAGAAAATGTGACAGATCGATTGTGTTTCTAGCAGTCTTACGATTTGTGGTGAAGTGCAGAAGGTTTTCCTTCGGTGTATTTCATGAAAATTGATCAGTTTTCATTAAAGATTGTTTCTGTTTATGTTAATAGTGAATCAGTCTTTAAATTTCGGGTAAAATTTCCCAACTGGATCCTGTATTTCGCGTGAAAAAGTATATACTTTGTGAGCGTCTCTCCAGTGAGGTATAGAGATCGATGCCAGCCGAATTTTAGCCGCTCGGAGCGAGCCGCCGAGCTTTTTTCTTAGCCGCAGCAGCCGAAAAATTCTCGGCGTCGATCTCTAAGTGAGGTAATGTTGCCTATTCCGGCAACATCTTTTGCATTCCTAAATTTCTTATTCTTTTTGTGTTTTTTTTTCAATTTCTGAGTTCTAAAATGTCCAAAGAAAAAAACCATCGCTTCTATGAAAAAGATGATGTGGAAAAGGCATTGGAAGAGTTCAGGAAGGGCAAATTGCTACAGGAATCTGTGCGTAAGTTTGAGATGCTACTCTTCAGGTCTTCATGACAAATTACACGGAAGATCTCAGAGCTTGTGGGTCATATAAACGTATTAAACTAAATATTAAACTCGTTCCGCTTGACGTTTTGAAATTTTCTATCCGTTCCGTCACAAAAGGTGGTCAGAAAAAAGGTGGCCGGTATTTCACTCAGTGGCCGGAATATTACCCAAAGCAATATCTATATTATTATTAATTTTTCAATATTTTAGGAAGTGATTTAAAGAAAACAAAGATGATAAACTAATCTTCAAGGTTCCACACAACCCTCCCGAAAAGGAAGTAACAAAAAAATATCAATATGAAATAAAAATATTGCATTTCAAACTTAGAACTTCAGTGCTTATATGCAACTATACCGAAATTTGGCACACTTACCCTACACAATTATCACATAATTATCAATAATTGATGAAAACCTAACTAATATTTAATAAAAATGTGTAAATCTCTTTGGAAAAATAAAAGAAAATTCACGTCATTCGAAGGCATGAACATTCGAAGGGAGAGTACTTTCCCTTATTCAAAAAGCGAATAAAACATTTTTTTTGTAAAAAATCGTGTCGTTCAACTTATATTCTAAGTGGTAGATATATCTACAGGAAGTTCCGGCTTAAGTGAAAACGGATTGAAAGAATTTGATATGAATTGCCTACTATTGGAAGCTCATTTAATAAAATAATTTTTAAAAATACCCCTAAATGTATGCAGATTTTTTCACGCAGTAAATTTGAAATACATTTCTTATGAACCGTTGGCGTTGAAAATAGGCTGAAAAATTGGCGCGAAATTTTTTTTGCATACATCACGGCGTTTCCGTAACTTATTCCAAAGACTTCTCTTGTAGGTATGCAAATTTTATGTGTCACTGGAGTGAATTCGCAGGCTAGTTTTCGGTCCCGGGAAATTGTCTGAAAGCCGAACTCCCTGTACTAGGTTACTCAAAAAGTCTGAAGTTTACATATAAATAATAATAATAATAATAATAGTTTATTTAATTCACAATAATAGGGTCATCCCTCTTACAATTGTGAAAAAAAGAAAAAAAAATTAATACATCAAAATGAGAAAAAAATGAAAAATAAACAAAAAGAAGAAAAATTTAGGCGATAATTTCTCAAGGCTCAGCCTGAAAATGCCGCCGAATAGCATCCGCAGAGTTACGGCTAATAGACGGAATGGAGTTGTGAAGTACTATGCCCTTAACAAACAGTGTGCGATAAAGGCAGTCACTGTTAGATTTAGGTACTATAAGTCCTCGAACCCTTGCCGAACCCCCCCTAACCAGAAGATTCGATAGGTACTCAGGACGTCCAAAAAGCAACAAGTTGAACAAAAAGAGCACTGCTCTCATGTTCAGAAGAGAAGTCAGGTCACAACCAACAAATACATTGCGATGAGGAGTAATGTGGTCACGGCGATTTAAGCCGCAAATATACCTGACACAATTATTAAAAGCGACTGTTAAGCGACGAATTGTGTCACTATCCGCCGCGAAGAAAAGCTCTGCACCGTAATGAAAAAAAGGAAGAAGAAGCGCTCGCGCGAGAATCAAGCGAGTATCATAAGGCGTGATGTCCCGGAATCGTCTGAGGGTATATAGAGAATAGTTGACCTTGCGGCAAATGGATGTGGCATGATCAGACCATGAGAGGGTTGAATTGAAGATGATACCAAGGTTTTTGACCTGATCAACGTAAGGGATAATCTCTCCGTTAAGGAACAAGGGATAAGAAGTAGAGGATAATGATTTCTTTGAGATAATGATTGCTTGAGACTTTTTGGGATTCAAAATCAAGCCATTTGAAGTTGCCCAGTGCTCAATACTAGAGAGGTTTGAATTCATGAGATTAAAAGCATTTAGAGGATTGGAAGGATCACCCTCAACGTAAATTTGGAGGTCATCTGCATAGAGATGAAATAAGCAATTATGTAATACTGTAGGCAAATCATTAATAAAGAGGGAAAACATAAGAGGGCCAAGAATGGAACCTTGACCAATGCCTCTACTTAAGGAACAAGGTGGTGAAACATCTTCACCAAATTTGACAATTTGAGATCTTCCTGTAAAGTAAGATCGAATGAGGGCAATAGCTGAGGATGAGAAATTGAAGTATGCAAACAATTTATAGCAGAGAAGATTGTGAGGGAGACTATCGAAAGCCTTTGTGAAGTCCAGAAGAACTAAAATCACAAAGTGACCACGATCGATAGCCGAAGAGATGTCATGATTAACCTTGAGAAGCGCCGACGTAGTGCTGTGACCCTTTCGGAAGCCCGACTGAAAGTCACAAAGCAGACCATTGTCGGTTAAATACTGGGAAATTTGCTCGTGAAGAAGGTTTTCAAAAGCTTTTGAAAGAATAGGAAGAAGACTAATAGGCCGAAAGTCAGAAACAGATTTAGGATTCGACGTTTTGGGAATCGGAACAACAAGTGCTCGTTTCCAAGAATCCGGAAAAGTGGAAGTTGTGATAATGTGGTTGAAGAGATCTGTGAGCACTGGGATGATTACCGGGAGGAGAATCTTAATGAAATCTAGAGAAATACCATCACACCCCATAGCACCCGACTTGACACGGGAAATAGCGAAAATAACATCTGCTTGTGCGAAGCAGATGAAGCTAAAACCCTCCCAGGGCGCTGAGGGAAGCGATGGACAGACTAAGGAATCAGCAGATGTAGAAGAAAAGAATGAGCATAGAGCAAAAGCTGAAAGAGAGTTCACCTCCCCATGTGAGACAGATGGTCGCATACCAAGCTTTTTAATATTGGACCAAAGTGTTCTCGATGGAAGCTTAGGGTTTAAGCTTCTATTAAAATGTTGTTTCTTGCGAAACTTGATATGATTTCGAACTCTATTTCGTAATCTCCTAAAAATGGCCCAATCAACCTGATTGCGAGAACGCTTCCATTTAATATATGCAGAGTCCCTGCGCTTAATAAGATTCACGACACTGTCATCAATCCAAGGAGTGGACAAGGGAGGGATAATTGAGCGCTTCTTGGGCACTACTCTCTCAAATAAATCGTTGATAAAAGATGTAAAAACTTGTACTTTCTTGGTGGCTGAAGTTTCAAGGTATAAATTACCCCAACAGAGCTCTAAAGCAGCAGAACATGCAACCTCGCTATCACAGCGCTTAATATCGAAGATGATTTTAAATTTATTAGACGGTTTAGGAAATCGCAGATTATAAGACGCAAAGATTAAGTCGTGGTCTGATATACCAGGAAGAGGAGCCTGGCCGTATTCAAGTATTCTTTGTGAATCATGGGAGGGAAGAATCATTAAATCGAGAAGTGACCCCATACGAGTTGGGCTAAAAGGTACATGATGAAGAGAGTGCTCAGATAGGAATTCTAGGAATTTTTTGGCTATTGAAGTTTCAGCGTTGAGATTAACATTAAAATCACCCAGAACCATAAAGTTGTCGTATGATAGCACCAAATCAAACAGACCTTCAATATCCATAAGACTCGTTACTGGAGGTGGGTAGTAACAGGTGAAAATATTTAGAGTTAAGTCAGGGAATTTGACACTTAGGCCAATATACTCCAACCTACCGAAAGTGCCGTTGCAGAGCACAGAAGAATTGAGGCAATTTCGGACATAAACACCGACACCACCTCCTCTCTTTTGACCAGATCTATCACTTCTTAGAAGTCGAAAGTCCTGAGCACCAACCGACTCTATGGAGTCGGAGGAGTCAAGCCAGGTCTCGGAGACACACAGTACCGAAATGGAGGATTTTCTTAGAAGAGCACGAATCTCATCAATATGGCGCCTAATGCTGCGCGCATTTATATGAGCAATAATTGAAGAAAGACGCGGATTAGTTATAAGGTGATTCTGGGCTATAGAGAGTGAATTGGAATGTACGTCGGCCACACTATCAAGCCGAACCTGAGAAACCGCAGAAGTATCATTAAAATTAACGTTAAGAAGATTATTATTGGACAAACTATGATTTAAGGAATTAGACAGGGATGACCCACAATATAAAGTCATGGATACATTAGTCTCATTCAGAGTAGATTGGGGAACGCTAGTCGCAGTACTCGGTAGCAAGGTCCGATCGTGCACCCGTATCACACTCGCGGGGAAAGGAGCCCGGGTCGTCGGTTGGCGCTGGTTTTCGTTTTGGGTAAAAAAAGAAAGGCTTCACTAGAATGCCCTCCTCCCAAAAATCCGCAGAAGAGGCCTCCTGAAACTCAGGATCCGTAAGCTCGACACGGAATGAAGCACCCTTTCTGGTAACAGGCGCATTTTTTGTTAGGCAAATGCATTTAGGGAGTCTTTTTGACGTAAGTCTTTTTGACAAGGTCAAGCTCAATTGCTCCTCAGTAACTTGCCGAGAAAGTCGCGCCAGAAATAGCCAACGGAATTTCTGCACAGTTGGTAATCCATTAGCAAGCTTGGCTCGACCCAAAACCACAGGCCTACGCCCACGTCCCCCATGAGCCGGCCCAACATCCTCCAAAATACCATTCAATTGTGGATCCACAGCATCATTCGCATCACGTCCTGACAGAGGAGGCACCACATCACCCCCAACACACCTCAACCGTGATACAGCAGTATTATCCAAACTTCGGCGCGAAAATGTAGCTACAGCATCATTCCCAGAACCAGAAGTACCTGTTCCAGACACTGGACGACTAATTGTAGGTGGGGCAGGCACAGGCACACTTTTCACCCCAGCAAGACACTGATTCCCGCCAAGAGACTCACGCTCGATCAGCATAGTCGATTCTAGTCTATTTTCAGCATAAGGAGGATGAAGAGAGGGCCCTGGTGTCATCATCGACCAAGAGCCCACCGAGTCAAGCCGGAACTCAATGGCTCGGATTCTTGCTTTAAGTTCAATGCATTCCGCCGCCTGCAAGCGAAGATTTTTATTCTCCTCAATCAAACCCATGCACAGACTCTCAACACTATTTAGGCGGGAAATCAGAGAGCCTAGTGTCACATTATCAGACCCGGCGTCGACCAGCGAGGAACCCCCGGACCCATTCTGCACTGCAGAAGAGCCACCACTGCTGTTCTCCATGCAAAGCTTGCAATGCCAAGACGCAGTACCAAACAGCACCGGTTTTTCCGAACCCGGAGAAAGCGGAGGATCGGTGCACTGAACGTGGTACCACCTCCCGCAGGAACCAGCGCAGGAGACTCCTGAACCGTGCCGGCGGTCGATGACAGATGCACACAAACCACACTGTTCAGCAGGCATGACCAGGAGATCGCAACCACAAGACAAGCTGGGGAACAAAAACCAAAACCAGCAAATCGAGCACTTTTTAAAAATTTTCCGGAAATTACCAGTTAAGCGGGGGCCAAACGAATCCACACCCCCACTGGAAATTCCATTCGCAGAGTCAGTGACAGTTAATGATGCCTATTGGCGCCCAAAACCAGAAACCACCTTCTCTCAATGACTCTACAGCAGCTCACTCAAAGCGTCGGAGCAGTCAAAAAAAAAAAAAATTCGCTGGAGAACGAAAAAAAGTCGCCAGCAACCCCGTGCTCTTGCAGAACTAGTGACAATTAATAGCCAATAGTGAACGTTCTTTTGTGGAGCCGATGACTCCCTCTCAGTCACTCCCGCAGCGGTCAGATCATGCAGAAAATCAGTGATAGCCGAGACACCAATTAATGATGACTATTAGCTCACATATATGAATAAAGTCCGTCTATCATTCAGCCGCCAACACAGAAGCTTATCCAAGGTGTCAAGAAGGCCGGGTATCCACTGGAGGACAAAAGAATGCACCAGCAAAACAGAGCTCTCTTTTTAAAATATGTTCAGGAAATTACCAGTTAAGTGGGGGTTAAGCGAATCAACACCCCCACTGGAAACTTCCCTCGCTGTAATAATGACAAGTCTCTTCCACTGCTTAACCTCACTTCTAGCAGGCACCACAGAAGATCAAATGAATAACCAATTTTTGAAAAATATATCCACTACTATGCGCAAATTTCTATACAGGTCAATGCAGAAAACTCTCAGAAGCACAGTGTTAATGTATTCCTCAAAATTATTAAGAAATAACTATAAAATACTGATAGACAACGCAGAGTCACATGCGAATCACACAAGAGATTTTGACAGTCATATGCTAGTTTGTTGTGACAGAAAATGTACAAAAGAAAAAAGTCAAAGTTGGAGGTTTTATTATTTTAATCGACAATATACTAGAAAAAATCAGAAGCCAATTAAACCTTAAATTAGAAAAAGTAACTAACCATAAAATGTGATGAAATCAAAAACATAATTTTTAAAAATATTTACAATAGTTTTTCAAAGCTTTTTTGCACTCGAAATGAGCACTATACTGTTACAATTATGATTTTTAGCTTTATTTTTTATTAGTCTTTTATGCCCTAGACACACTTACGACTTAAGCCGAGAGACGACTTAGTGGAAAATGACGGAAATGTAGTTTGACCATTATTTCTAATATAATTACGCTAAGCCGTTTCTCGGCTAATCCTCAGGTCTGTCAAGGACCTTATCTTGTTTAGGTTGTTTAGTCTTAATACAGCACAATCAGTAAACCTATTTTAAAAATAAGGGAAAGTTTAGCTAAAAATCTAAAGTATTTTGTTTTTAAATCTAAAAGTCGAAGGTTCTACTTTTCGTATTTAGCAATAATATTTTTAATTTTTTCAAATTTAACCTCTTCTGCAAGAGTTATAAGATTTCCCGGCTTTCCTGTTCGTCTTTCACATTCTAAAACGTCATCACAGAGATGTTTTACAAAGCTCTCCAAAATATTATCTTGCATATCTTCATCGATTTTTTTTCCACATACAGTATTTAGAAACATAATGTTGCTTCTAATGGAGTTTTCTACTTGTCCATCTTGGATTGGTGTGTAAAATTTCTGTATTTTGTCATACCCGAAACTCTCTAATATGTATCTGATTAAAATCTCGCAAATGAGATTTTCCTTTGTGCATTGTTTGGTTATGGAGTTCCCCCCGCAGACTTTATCGTCAATTTGCGCTAAGACTTCATCCTCTGTGAGCAATTTTAACAAAGTCTTGACTAAGTAAGGCTGATTTTCTTCGAAGGCGTGACATAAGACAGATTTTTTGTCAGAGCAGACAAAATGGCAACCATTTTGACGCATAAGTGCAATTGTTTTTTCCAAAATGTCCTCTCTTGTGATGGAATTTAGTGCATGGAGAAATCTATAATAATTTTTTGATTTTTCAATTCGATTTAACATTGCATGCAGAAAGTTGTCACTGTGTTCTTGCCAATCCCAGAAGGCAGCTAGGGAATGCCCCAAAAAGTGACGTTCTTTGAATATCTCTTGGTTAAGAATTTTATCCATTTCGTTGAGAATATTTTCCTCTGTCTCATTACGATTATCGTAAAACCACACCAACATGTTTCTGGCAAACTTCCAATCAGACACTTTTTTCTTCGTCATGTAATTTCGGAAATGTTCGAAAGCTTTGATAACATAATCCTCGTTTGAAATAATGCCTCGGTCTATTAATATTTGAGAGTATTTCTCAAATAATTTGAGGTTTTCATTTTTTATAATACTTAATATTATTTGTTCCTTATTGCGTTCTTTAATAATGGCATTAGTCACTTCAGTGCCGAAATAGTAGTCGTAAACTTGGAGAGAAAGATCAAGCTGCTTTGAAGATGTAAAAGGAACTTTTTCCAATAACTTTTTATCTTTGCAGATCTCCTTAACTTCTTGGTCAGAACAGAAAGTTTTAGCCATGTCGAATGTTATCTTCAGTAATTCGTCTTCTCTGTTGAACCAAGCATGATGGAAGAAACTTAAAATAAACTCTGATATTTGTTTTATCTCTTCTTCATGACATTTCTTGTTGATTTTGGTTTCTACATCCTTAAGCTTTTTCAACATAAATCTATAAACGAAACTTGTAAGTCCTCTGTGAACTTTCTGTACTTTTTCTGTCTGTTGGTCTTTGTTCTTTATTGTCTCTCCATCCTTTGTATAGCCTTGGTTCGGTTGCACTTGCAGCAAACACTTGAGAAGTTCAAAATCAATTAATTTACTCGTATCCTCTGGAAACACCTTTCTTGTGAACCAATCCGCAGCGAAAAATTCTTTAAATGACGGATAAATAAAGATATATTCATTAACTTTGTTTCCTGTGATGAAACCTCTACCGTAGATTTCAAACTGATTCTTTTCAATGTCTGGACTTTTCTCTAAATACCAAAAATCACTAAGGAGATCTTTAGCAGCAATCTTCATGTGAGCTTGACGAACAGCTTTTTCCTCTTTTTCTTTATTCAAAGCCGTAAAAGCATTAGCAGCAACTACTTGACTCTTTTTATAGAATTTCTTGAAGTTGAGCTGAAATATCTCTTCGTACACCATTAAGACGTCCACTTCCAGGATTTCCTTAGGGAAAGTTTCTTTGGTTTTCTTGCAGAATTCCATGCATTCGTTACGGTATATATCAGCAAGAATGTTCAGCATTAAAGGAATGCTTGGTGTGATGTCTGTTACTTTGGATTTATTGCACATTTTGAAGAACTTCTTGGTGTAAGACGCAACGTTTTGTGGTTCGATAGCATCTCTCTGGACTTCTCCTTTTTCAATCATACTTTCAAGATAGTGCCCCCAGTAATCACGCAAGAACTTACGTTGCATATTCTTATCGTAGGGCTCCAGAGTGTAAATTTTACTGTTGAAAAAATATATATAAAGATATTCTAAGTAAAACTAGTCCTTTTCTTCTTCTCGTTAAGTATAAGTTTTATTTGAGGAGTCGGACGTCACTTGAAATCCACACAGCCTAAGGGTCTTGACAGACCTGAGGATTAGCCGAGAGACGGCTTAAGTGTAATTATACTCGACATAATGTTTAAACTTCATTTTCATAATTTTCTACTATGTCGTCTCTCGGCTTAAGTCGTAAGTGTGTCTAGGGCATAATGTGCTGGACGCACTTCCGACAAAAGTCCAGAGACGACTAAGCTCGTTCATAGCCAAGTCAGTTCCTGACACACTACAAATAAGGCTTAACATTTTCTGGCATTTACAAAACATAACTTTCGTGAGTTTTATGCAGATATTTCTATACTGAAATGCACTAGCAGTCGTTTGAAAATGAAACTACTTTTAAATTTACTTCACAATTCAAGTATAACAACAAGAATTAATCAGTAGAATCGCCTAAATTGGCTTAAGTCGCGGGTTAGCTTCCACCTCACAAATAGTTGTAATTAACAATAATTATTGCACGTGTACTGAGACATGATATTACAAATAGTTTCATTTTCAGAGGAGTATTAGTGCATTTCAGTAGAAATATCTGCATAAAAACCCACGAAAGTTATGTTTTGTGGATACTAGTGAATGCTAATCCTCGTTTGTAGTGTGTCAGGAACTGATTTGGCTATGAAATAGCTTAGTCGTCTCTGGACTTTAGTCGTAAGTGTGTCTAGGGCATAAAACTGGTCATAAGAAAAGTCAAACATGGCAGTCAATACAACTTGACAGTAGCCTGATCTTAAAGCCAACAAAACGTTTCAGTATTTTAAGATTTTCGCAGCCCAGAAACTTGAATATAAAGACAAAGCTAATGTATAGGACTATGATCCTGTTAGTCTTCATATTCATATGAAACATGAGTAATCAAAAAACGAAATAGTGTACTATATACATAAGACTTTTACGGTGGAGTTTTGATGCCGTGTAGTGCCCTAGCTAGACACACTTTCGACTTAAACCGAGAGATGACTTAATGTAATAATTATAATCAAAATAATGATCAGATGACATTTCCATCAGTTTCTGACTAATCCGTCTCTTGGCTTAAGCTGAGAAACGGCTTACTTAGTAGGGAACAAGAATTTAGTCTAATCATTATTTTGATTATAATAATGTTAAGCCGTTTCTCAGCTTATCCTAATTAACGTATAATTAACTTGTTAACGTATTAACGTATATTAACGTAAAATTAACTTGCGCATGATTCCGAATCCTATGTAATTATGAAAGAAATGTGCAGTATCGAGAGGTAAAATGTCGTTAAGAAATTACTTTTCAATAGGCTGTTCATTAGTTTCGTAAGCATAAAGAGCACTCAACCTTGAAAGCCACTAAAGGTTTATTCTGTAATAAACCTTGTATGTAAATGTAAATGTAAAGACGAAGTCGACGCATTGGATAACTCTACGATGGGTCGACAGCGAGAGTCATTACCATGGTGGCAGGTTCAAGTAAAAGTGCTCGTGCAATAATAAATCGGCAAGGATATATGGGAAAGTGCCCATGCTTTACACAGTCCCAAGCTTTATAATGACTAAATTTTTTTGTATGTTTCTGAATAAATGTGATTGCGCAATATAAAAAAACAGGACACTTTATGAACAAAACACATTACGAATCTTGGGACAGTGGGTATCTGGACACTTTCTTCAGTCGAATCTGTCAAGTCGATATTTTAACAATTGAAACTAACACTGTTATAGGTTGCATCGACCGATTTCATATATGCATATCAATTATTATATTTTCATTTGGTGCAAATGGTGATACAAATGGTCCGCTCTTGCATTAAATGTTTAATAAAAAAATATGTTGAAACGAGAAGGGTTGATGGAATCGACGATATGTTAGCCGGTCTGAGTTCGGAGTACTTTCTTACGGTTCTCATGAGTCATCGCTAAAAAGAACAAACAATGCAAGTATGTCTGCAAATTTTCAACAACGCAATGGGCAAAGTATTAAGGAAAATTCCGATTAAGATAATTTTCACAAATAGAAAACATTATAAAAATAAATACTCATGATGGCCAATCAATTGAATTAAATCAATTAAATTATGTATGGTTGACCCTACAGGCTTTGACTAAAAGACACCAAGTATTTGGTGTGTCTATTTTTAATTCTTCGTTCAAGTGTTCGGCTTTACGATCTTCCCGATATTAGGATGACAACTGTCAAACACTTCAAACTGTCACACATGGTGCTATTCGAAAAAAAAATATGAAAACAGAAATATTTTTCTTAAATGTCTTTTTTTTTGCATATGACTGTTCTCAAGTGCTTCTGCATTATCGACTTTTCTTTGTAATGATTCCTGTCTCTACTGTTTTTACCATTCCTTGTCGTGTTCCAAAACGAACAAACAGTTGTGAAAGGAGGCAACATAAAAAAGTCGATTATCGACTTTGTGTTGTCAGGACAGAAATCAATACAAAGTAAAGTGGACAATGCAGAAGCACTCTGTCTTTACTTATGGCTTCCTCGCAAGAAACATTACATTGACACAAAATGATTTAGAAAAATTCAAAATAAAAATATTTGATGTCTTATGATAACAAATCACACTTATTGGTTTTCGGAATAATTTTCTGATAAAAATTGCGATGAGGCCATAAGTAAAGTCAGATCACAAGTAATGCCGCCATACTCTACATTTTTCATTGGGATAGCATCATAATACAAGACATCTTTCACTTAGGTTTTAATCTGTCATTTTCACGCCCAATCGTCCGGATAACAGAGAGTTAGTAGGTATTGTAGGTTTTAAATAAGTACTTAAATTCGTAAGAAAAATTGTAGTTTAAATATTAAAAGAATGCTTACTCAAATTCCAATTCCTCAATTAAATGAATCAAATGGGTTTGCGTTGAAACGAACATCTGTATATTTATTTTCTGTAATCCTTTAACTATATCAATGACCAGGTTGCTGTATAGGGGTGAAATTTCGTCGAAACCATCAAGAAATATTACAATTTTAGGTGGGTATTCCCTAAGATAACCGTCAATTAGCATTTCCTCCATTTTCTCAAGTTTCGACTTCTTCGTCTGCTGATTGAATTCCAGAAGATGTTGCATAACAAAATTCCAAGCATCCTCAATCATGTTATCACCATACTGTTCCTCCTGTATCTTCTTTTTCTGTATAGCCTTTATCGTCTTTTTGAAAACTTTACTGTGCACTTTGAGATCGATAAACTTTACAAAGAATTCAGGATGAGTTTTCTTTATCTTTGCAGCGATATTTAGCATAGCTGAAGACTTTCCAACTCCAGCAAGTCCTTCAATGACGATATTGATGCCTTCCTCATAAATTACATCTTCCTGAACCGTCATCTTACTACCATTGCTTTCATAAGTAGTAAATGAGCGATCTATGTAGTATTTTGGTATATTGTTCAGTGGTAACATTGTCCCAAACTCAATGTGGTCCCTATCGAACATTGCTTGCAAAATTTCTGTTAAAACATCAAAGTGTTCTATCTTTGAAATCTGAACATTGCATCCCTGATACTGTATGTTCAATCTCCGAAATACTTCCTTGGCTTCCTGGGTGAGGTCATTAAAAGAACATATCTGGCATTCAGAGAACTTTTCTGGATTGTTTTCTTCTACTTGAAAAACGAATATAGCATTGCTGTATTCGCTTAGGTTTACTTCAGGATTCCAATGATCAACATAGACCACGACTTTTTGTTGAAACACTTTCAGGGACTCTTTGTAAAAGTCCGTGAGTCTTGAGAATGGAATGCAGAATATTGGTACACTGCCTGACTTCTTATCCTGCTCAGAAAACTTTTTGTAAAGCATATAAGCCAAGAGTTTAGCGTTTCCTTTGCAGAAATACAGAGTCTTTTCCTATTTTGAGAAATGAAAAGATTTTGAAAATTATGTTTTATAAATAAATATTTCTAACTTCAAAGGAAGAAATTTAAAAAGAAAAAATGTACTAGCAGATGGAAGGTCAAGAAATGAGATGTCTTATACCAAATAATAATATAATGTGAAATAATGTAATGGGCCCAATTCAATGGACTGGATGTAGAGGATACTAATGCAAAAAAAAAACCGATCTCTAGGTCTTAATCTTAACAAATTGTTAAATAAAAAAAAGTAATTACCATATCGAATGCTTTAAATGCATCTCCTGAGAAGTTCAACCATTCTGGAAATTGATGGACAAACTCTCTAGAAAATGCTGGAAAATCATATTCCAATATAGAGTTCCTTATGATCTTCAATAACTCATTCTGTGTCATTGCACTCCTCACATTTTTTCCTTGAGAATTTTGTGCCACTTCCAAAAATTTTAAAACATTGTCTCGAACTGTATTAAATTGTTTGACCTTGAATCCTTTACACTTTTCCTCCATAATTAAATTATTTTGAGAAGTCAAACCCGGGTAGTTAGGAAGGTTTGATACGAAGACGAAATTGTCTAAGAAATATTTGTCACTAATAATTTTTCCATCATCCAATTTAAATGCTTCGGGAAACTTTGTTGCATTCATAGAACCATAATTATTCTTTATCTCTTGAAAGATGTCCCAGAAGACTATATCCGTTTCCTGAACTGTTTTGGGAATGTTATCGTGTGATATAGGTGTAGGCACTGTAAGTCTTAGGTCCTGATTTGTTAGTATCATGAATTTTCTAATACGATTCTCTGACCATCTTGTGCTGGTTACTGCTTCGCAATATTGACTTATATTGAAATTGCTCTTCTGTTGATTACCACCCCCTGGCAGTATTTCTGTAGGGCTGCTTTCTCCCCGATTAGTTCTTGCACTCTTTTTGCTTGGTTTAGAAAGTAAATGTTCGACAGACACGTATTTCTTATCAGTCGAATCATGTTTGGCTTGCATAAGGTATGAATACTTCTGCTCTTGGTTTTCAAACTCTATAACAATATCGTCAAATTTTTTGGAGTCGCTTACTTCAAAACCAATCCTCCAGTCAGTGTACTTAGAGTTGTAAAATGTTAGGCAAAAATACAAGAATAGTTCTCTTTGATAGCCATGACCATGATCAGCTGTGATGTTCGTACTATGCGGACCATCAGATTCTAATAGAGAATCAACTGGATCTTTTTCAAATTCTGAATTATCTGAAGCTGTAGTTGAGTCCTAGAAAAAGCAAAATTAGAATTTTAGAAATTTCGTGATTTAAAACAATTCATAGATTGTGTGAAATTTTTAAATGAAACCGTAATATAATAATCTTAGGACATTTCTGATAGGATGTGAAATACAATTACAACACCTAATCCTGACAGTTTACGGCGTTATCACACTTTCACATTAAAATTTTAATGTGATTCACATTAATTGTCGCTTGTAAGTGTCCAAATATGTTATTTGTGTCTTTAAGTCACTTAATATTTGGGGTTTTTCTATTTATTGATAAAGAAGTGGACTTGTCCTGCAAAAATAAGTTTAAATTTACCTAAAGCATAAATATTTTTCACATTAAAAAATTAAAGAGAAAATCGAATTAATTTTTCGCATTAATGCTATAAATCAATTTATATCAAATTTTGCGGGCCAAGTTTACCTTTTTATCAACAAATAGATCAAATTTTGAATATAAAATGATTCAAACACACAAATTACACATTTGGACTCTCACCAGCGACAATTAATGTGAATCATATTAAAATTTTATTGTGCAAGTGTGATAACACAATAACCCTTTAACGACGAGACACTTTTTACGGACTGAAAATCAACAATTAAAATTAAACTGAGAAATATATTCAATGATAAGTCTTACATCTAACCGTGAAAAGTCCTACAGAGTCTGATTCGGTGTCTTTTGTGCTTCTATGAACGATAGGGGCAAAAATATCCCAAAAATTTAAGTAATTTTTATGACAATACCAATGAATAATATTTTTCGCTTTAATGAAAAATATTACGTGAGTATTGTAGTTTTTATTGCTAAAGGGTTTATGCTTAAAAAAAATTGGAAGTAAAAAAATAAATAAAATCAATTATGAAATTGAGAATTTAAAAATTCGCCATTTTTGAGCTTAAATATTTACTACTTTACAATTATACACAGACATAAGAAAAAAAAATAACTTTAGGTAGTCAGGAAAAATTATTTTCTTTATGGGACACCGGTGTTCCAATCGTCCTTAAAGGGTTAAAGCAGTATAAAAGTAGAAACTTCTTATTTTTATCTTGAAATAATGATAACATAAAAAGAAATTGTTGTGGCCTCTATAAAAATTTAAAATATTTAAATACTTGAACTCCACAGAGAGAGCGGTGTATATAATCTCTGGATTTTGAGGTATATTTCGACTCCTTAACCCTAGAAATCATATTTTAGTAGATTTTTTGAAATATGAAGTTACGAGTCTGTCCTACCGTCCAGTCGGCTGTTAACAGTTCGTCAGTTGGATCAGCAATATTGTCGTAATACACACACTATACAAGAACTGCTGATGAGGAAATTACGACAATGGCTGATCTAACTGACGAGTTCTTAGAGGCCAAATGATTAAAGACAAAGACTTGGGACCTTCAGGGGACGCTTCGATAAGTTGACCGTTAACTCTTTCGTCTCTTTTAGGACTCTGAGTACCCAAAGCAGCATATGAATATTCTGTTAAAAACAATGTTTTTTTTTAATTATTCAGAACTGATAAAAATCCTATTCTTGTCGATGATTAAAAACTATGAGGATGTCCAAATGTAAGATATTTTTTGTAGGACCTCAATTAATTCCTGAGTTTAGATATTTTTGATTAAAAAATTATGAAATTGGCTTGAAGCATATGCTGCGGTCCGGAAAGAGTTAACATATTCCTCATTTTCAACCATCTCTCACTCCCCTCCATATCTCCAAAACCATGTTTTTTTTGGGATTGCTCGAAAACTTTCGGATATGTTTTAGAGGATGCCTATTCGGACATTTCATCTAGGGGAAACTGGGGCACCACCAAACACGGGGTACCACCAAACACTGCGTTTTTTTAATCAGATATTCGACTTCTGAGGACAAGGCCTATAGGAATTTATAGGCACTATAGGGATGCTTGTCCATTGAAGAAATGGTCGAGATAGTCCAAGTAGTTTAGAAATAAAAATTAGTGTTTGGTGGTACCCCGTGTTTGGTGGTGCCACAGTTTCCCCTATATACAAAAATACCGGTGAACCCGTTGAATCATTCCTAATAACGATTTTTAAGATCTAAGGTCAAAACGGGTCTCTAGAGAGCGCACTCCATAATCGAACGGTATCATGTCTGGGGTTGGGCTCGTTGGAAAGGTCTTGAAATTTCTGACAAGCTTGAACCAATCCAATCGGATAGGTCCCGATTCATAACCGATAAATAATTTTTATACGAAATTCAATTGACGAAAATTGCTCCCAATGTGTAGAGGCCTTAAGAGTCTAAAATCTTATCTCAAATATCTTCGTTAGTTTGATTAAACAAGAACTTTCAAAAATTCCATTTAATATTAATCCACCTATTCATGTAGAAATTTCGAAAATTTCTCAAACAAATTAACTTTTATCCAAATAGTCTAAAGACTATTTGGAGACTATTAGTCTAAAGAACCTTTGAATTTTATTGTAAATTCTGTCTAATTTATTTTTCTTTTCACGTTTTTCTCTTCGATATACTTTTAATATCGCGAAGAATGAAACAAACAATCGTATCAAAGATTAAGTCGAGCATTTTACAGCACTGATAAATGACAAAAAACTCCCGGAAAGTTTTGTAAAATCGTTAAAATTTACTTCCAAAACTCGGCAATCACTCGGCAATTATTTGAAACTTTTCAATTTATTTATTCTTACCGCCATTGCTTATAATGTATCTGTAAGATCTTGATATCCGTATTTGTTAATATCTGGATATAGAATCAAAATTATTAGATTAAATGGTTATGTTGTCACTGAACAATTTCCAATATGTTCTTTTACTCCGAATAAATTCTCCTGTACACTGAGAAATTCGCGCACGAATGCTTGCTTTTTATAAAAATCTTCAAAGAGATAAGTATAATGTTTTTTTTATCACTTCTGAGAACGCGTAATTGTGTTTCATATTCTTATCATTTACTTTAAGCAAGAGTCTGTGTTTGTAACAACAACAATAACCATAAGCGAATTTCATCATATTGTGAAATATTTTATTGTAGTCCTTAAAACATATTTTTTTGGATAATTTTTGTATTTTTATAAGGCGTGAGTTTTTCCCATTTTTACTCACAAGGATGGATTCTAGGGTTTCGTAAAAAAATTGTATTTCTCGGGTTTCGTGAAACAATTTTAAGGTTTCTTAAGTTTTGCGAACCATTTTTTTGCATTTCTTGAATATCCCAAATTATTTTTCAGGCAATTGACATGGGTTTTTCAATATGACTCACCCCTTGTTATTATTTGAATTTTCGATCATCTTGCATTATTGATATATTTTTTTAGTTTTCTTTCCTAAAATTCTAGAAAAACTAAAAGCACTAAAATTGCTAAAAAATTTTATTGTAATCATAAGTTAAAAAGGTAAAATATTTTTGTTTGTTAAATTCTAAGTCCAGTCATTAAACTTTAAATTTTTAAATCAGCCTGTAGGTCAATTTCTGTTCTAAAACAAAAAGAAGTTTTATTAATACGTAAATTTTTTTTTTTAATTCTTTGACAGAAAGCGAAACACTTCAAATTTATTATACTAAAATGTACTCAAAGCTCGTTAGATTTTCTTAAATTTTAAAGGTGAATGTAAGGATCTTTTAAGTCACAACATAACATGATCTGAAAATTGAGGGGTTGGTTGATCAGTAAATGCATTTTAAAAATGAATTTATTTATTTTTTCTTAAGGGGGAAGCCTGAATTACAAGGTTCAAAAATTAGACAAAAATATTAGATTTTGACATAAATAAATAAAAATTTTAGAGGTGTGAAGACACTAGTGACTTTAAAATCTGATATTAACCTCTCTAGTCTCAGATATTGGGATTTGTAAACTCTCTGGATCAAGTTGTAGAGCACTCGTTCTATTCCTCGCTCCATGAAATTATGTACTTAAAAAGGTATTTTGTAACATTTATTGGCAGATGGGTGGGATCCTACTAAATATTTCATAAAAATACAAAATTTTCGCATGTTTATTACCAATAGAGATTATTGAAATTTCGAAAACTAAGAACTTTACTAAACACATAATTTTTATGATTTTCATGAGATTTGTTCTCATAGACAACTGATTAAATCAGCAACTTAGTGCGATCCTTATATTGTTTGCAGAATTCAATTAGGCAAAAATAATAATTCCAGAAAATTGACTAAAAGAAATAAAAAAATCAATTGTAGGGTGGAATAACCGGCTATCGCCATGTTTAGGAAAAAAATTAAATTCATTTAATCATAACTTTTGAATCCTTGTTACAAGATAAGTCAAATTTGACACAAAGTTACTTAGATATTGGCTCTAGATACGTGAAAACAATAATCCTAGAACATAACGCTGGACTACTTAAAAAACTGATTTTTATTAATAATGCAAAAATAACCATTTCGTCGCCACTTTTTACCACTTTTCGCCAGTTTTGTAAAATTTGTAACCACTTCTCGCCACCCACTTGAAAAGAACCACACTCGGTTATTTTAGGCAATGCTATGAAAAGAATACATTCACCATTTCTCTTTCCTTGTGATCACTTTATTATTACTCTCTTTAAATGATTTTTCTTCACTTTTATTTGAGAAATCAAATTATGGGGCTTTTGCAGAAAGTAAACAATGCAGATTTGACAACTGAGAATGTACGAAGTGAAGTTAGCGTCGCCTATTGAAAAGATATGGCGACAGGTGGTAAAATCAATTCCAGAATATTACCACTTCTCGCCATGCCTCATTTTTATACAAAAATAATATAAAATGAAATATTAATTGACTAAATACAAATTTTATTTATTCCACAAGTGCAATTAAATATTCAATAGACAAATTATTTACCCAAATAGGTATTTTTGGCCTGATGAAAATTTGACGACACTTAGTACATTTGGTAAGAGATGTTGAATTCGATGCACTTGCTTAAAATATTGCTCTAAAAAGTGATCAAAATCGTGAATCCAAAACGAATAATTATTATTTTTCGATTCTATGCATAGAAGCAGAAACAATACAAAAAAATTGCGACTCATTTATTTCATAAATTGCGAAAAATAGCGATTTCAATGTAAGTGGCGAGAAGTGGGGCACTGGCGAGAACTGGTGATTCCACCCTAAAAGTCATTTTAATTATGCAAACATCGAAGATTGAGTTGAATGTTATCTTTCACTGTTGTCTGTAACTTCCAATCCTTAAGAAGTCTCCGTATTAGGATAATATTTCTCAGTTGTAGCAGAAATTACGTATCAATTAAAAGAGCTCACACCTATTATAATTATCACAACATCTCATGTCCTCCGATCGGAACATTTTGGCCACTTTGTGATTATGAATATATGGGTGGCTGGAAAAATTATCCTCTCCGGCTGATCTTTGGAAATTAATAATTCATAAAATAAAGAGATATAGACTTGCGGTTTTCAGCAAAGAATGAAAATTGCAACTCAATCGGGCATATGGGGCAAAATGTCATACAAATTATCGAGAGATTTGGGTATCAAAATCATTGTGAATTCCACAAAAGACGCTCAATTATAAAGAATCATGATAAAATAAGAGGAACTAGGGTGGAATCATCAGTTCTCGCCAGTGCCCCACTTCTCGCCACTTACATTGAAATCGCTATTTTTCGTAATTTATGAAATATATGAGTCGCAATTTTTTTGTATTGTTTCTGCTTCTACGCATAGAATCGAAAAATATTAATTATTCGTTTTGGATTCACGATTTTGATCACTTTTTAGAGCAATATTTTAAGCAAGTGCATCGAATTCAACATCTCTTACCAAATTTACTAAGTGTCGTCAAATTTTCATCAGTGTCATTTTTTTTTAAATCTTTGTAAGACAAATTAGTTGCTTATTGTATTATTTATACAGATTGCAATAAATAAGTGCGTCAAAAAAAAAAATTTCATCAGGCCAAAAATACCTATTTGGGTAAATAATTTGTCTATTGAATATTTAATTGCACTTGTGGAATACATAAAATTTGTATTTAGTCAATTAATATTTCATTTTATATTATTTTTGTATAAAAATGAGGCATGGCGAGAAGTGGTAATATTCTGGAATTGATTTTACCACCTGTCGCCATATCTTTTCAATAGGCGACGCTAACTTCACTTCGTACATTCTCAGTTGTCAAATCTGCATTGTTTACTTTCTGCAAAAGCCCCATAATTTGATTTCTCAAAGAAAAGTGAAGAAAAATCATTTAAAGAGAGTGATAATAAAGTGATCACATGGAAAGAGAAATGGTGAATGTATTCTTTTCATAGCATTGCCTAAAATAACCGAGTGTGGTTCTTTTCAAGTGGGTGGCGAGAAGTGGTTACAAATTTTACAAAACTGGCGAAAAGTGGTAAAAAGTGGCGACGAAATGGTTATTTTTGCATTATTAATAAAAATCAGTTTTTTAAGTAGTCCAGTGTTATGTTCTAGGATTATTGTTTTCACATATCTAGAGCCAATACATCTAAGCAACTTTGTGTCAAATTTGACTTATCTTGTAACAAGGATTCAAAAGTTATGATTAAATGAATTTAATTTTTTTCCTAAACATGGCGATAGCCGGTTATTCCACCCTACAGCGAATTTGAGCAAATTTGCTTCATAATTAAACGTGAAAATTATTGTAATTAAATCAACTTTTCCAGATGGGAATTGAGGATTAGAGTATTCCTAATAGTCTTTCAGGATGCAAAAACAGCAGAGCAAAAACATAACGTGTACTCAAGGCAATTTTATTTCACAAGAGAGTGACAACTAAAGTTTTTACAAAGACAATACAGTAGACTCTCTATCAATCGGGAATGGCTCCGTTCAGTAATAACCTTTCGAAGAGACAAAGCCACTCCAAAGCCAAGCCAAACCCATTCGAAAATCTACCGGAAGCCTAAAGTGCAATTTCACGTACTCGCCGCTTAGCGCTGATTGTTCTGCCATTTCGAATTTCGATATTCTTGACACTTCCGTCAATAGTCAGCAACAGTGTGCAAAGTTTGCTGCGAAAAGTGAATTTTTGTGTAGTTTTGTGGAAATTCAGGATGGCAGAACGTCTTAATTGCACTTTCACTCAAAGATATGTCGTTTTTAGAAACTTTCTCATTTTTGTGTAACTCGTCGGTTTAAACGTTCGAACTTCCAACGGGTTTTTAGGTAAGTTCTCTCTGATATCTTCGAATCGGTAAAGGAAAAACCTCTACCGGAGAGAGCTCTCAAATCGGGAAGGTTATTACTGAACGAGAGGAATATGGGGCAAAATGTCATCCAGTTTAGCGATAGAATTGAGCGCCAAAGCCTTTGTAAATTCCACGAAAAGCGCTCAATTATAAAGAATCACGATAAAATAGGAAGAACCACAGCGAATTTGAGCGAATTAGCTTCATAATTAAACGTGAAAATTGTCAACAAAATTTGTCGCCCGATTGAAAAAGAGCCGATTGAGTGAGAGTCTACTGTATATCCAAAAGTTTGAATTTAACAGTTGTTGTTAATTTTCATATTTCAACAAAAATTGTCAACAAAATTTTTCTCCCGATTGAAAAAGAACCGATTGAGCGAGAGTCTACTGTACATTTTTCTCAAACACGCTAATTGTCCATTGTAATCAAATTTTAAAGTGTTGTAGTCTAGGATGTAAAATTTACAAAAAGTGGCAAGAATTCGCTGTGGTTACAGCAAAACCGATATTCAAACCACCATATTTCCGGTTCTATTTGACCGAATTTGGTAAGTAATATGCTAAACAGCCTTACGGCTTAAGTCTAGAGACAGCTTCACGTGATTATAACCAAAATAATGATCAGACCACATTGCCATCAGTTTCCCAATAAGGGGTCTTTCGGCTTAAACCGTAAGTTTGCATAAGGTATATTAAAAATATTAAAAATTAGATAGTAAATCAATATTAAATCTTCATATTTTGCTAATTGGGACACAGTCCTGCCTTTATATCCACGCAACCTGAAAGACAATTGTATTTCTTTAGTTAATTTGCTGCCTATATAACAAAAGAAAAACAATACATACTCCACATCCATCCAAACTTGCAAAGAAGTTCTTCTAAAAGACAGTTGTTTGGCATATTCAGTGTTTCACAGTTGGACAATAGACAACAAACGGGATCGTAAATACGAGTACACGCAGCCTCAACATCACACTCGTTCTCACCAACCGCTTGAAAGTTTCCTTAAAAGAAGTCAGATATAATACGATAGTAAACCCTATTTTAAAGGGTTCAGTGAAATTAATCGTGCTTAATAATTACCAATATAAACCGCAAAAATTCCCACTAATGGAAGAAGGTTCATTAAATGTATCATTTTTTTTTTAGTTTTCTTTCTGAATTATTTTTAGAAAAATTGACTCAATGCCTCAATAGGTATACTTAAAATGAGTGAAATTTAATTATGTAAAATTAATTGAATGGACGGAAAGAAGTAATAAATTTCAATTCAATTCAATTTATTACTCAACTTTTCTTTTAATTGGAAAAGTCATTTTCTGGCTAGTAAGAACTTACATAATAATAATAAACTTACATAAGCCTTCGATTGTTCGATATACTTGGAAATTTTATAACATATTTACGTATTCGTCTGAAAAGTGGTTCCTTAGGAAATAGAATTGCTAAATATTGTCCAAAAAGGATTCTACGTCTGATCTTTTACCCCGCAATAAAGAAGCACAATTCCGAACTGCGTACAATCATTTGTATCGGGATATATTCGTTACTTACAATTCAATCATGTTGTCGTATATCCCGTGTTGGAAAAATCTGCTGATAGAAAGTGATCTTTAATCTTATTAAATCAAATTGAAAATACCAAGATAGTTCATATATATTTTATATTTCACTACTTTTAGTCATTAACAATTTAAGATTTCCGTTACATTGAAACACTGCCTGACCAGATTTCTTTTTCACTGACAATGTTTACCAAAATATTGGTCCAATCTAATGCTGTCTAAAATATCTAAAGTGCAAGCTAATAAAAAATATGATTTAGTCTGAAAAGCAGAAAATCAATAACTATTTCATAATCACTCCAAAAAGGACAGATAATCCTAACCGGCTTATGTAGGTGAGATTCTTAACGTGAGCTAACTCGGAGTGCATGCAAATTCGATTTGGAGCTGAAGTTGGGAGACGCCATTCAGTTATCTTGAATCAAATTCGTGAAATTATACAAATTTTGTATTTAAACCAAAATATCAAGGATTTGGATGAACTGACAGAAAAGTGATATATGGATGAAATGTAGACCAGAATGTTCTCTATAATTTTCCTATAGAACATGATCTCATCGATTACTGAGAAGTCAAGATAATCGAGGTTTTTTGTTTCTTAACTCGTCTTTTCATCCAGAGTGCCCCAAGTAGTTATTTGTTGAACTTCAACAATATCAAAGAATTGTTGTATTTTGTGGGACTTTCCATTTAAAACCCTATTTTAAGTGTCTTGGTCGAGTAGAGGCAGTCAAATTGGCATCTGAGTGATTTCAAAGCGTTATTATGGGAAAAATCAATTTTTTCACACTTAAACGGCAAAATCGGAGTGATAGCGTAGTCTGAGTGGAAAATGATGTATGGACGAAATGTATAGACAAATGTGCTTTACAATTATGTTGAAGTAATCATCAAAATCGGTTCAGCGACAGTCGAGATAATTGAGGTTATGTGATATTGAAATTGGTTTTCGACTGTGGCGCCCCTGGTGTTGGTCCCACGAAGTTCAAATATTCTAGAAAGTTGTAGCATTTGGTGAGATCTTTCGTTTAAGCCCTCATTCATCAAAATCGGTCACATAGAACCGGAGATATGATTTTTTGAATTTCGTGAACTTTGACCCCTCATATCTCCGGTTCTATTGAAACCACAGCGCACATACGCATCATTTTGGAAACGTCCTAGACTGGACTACAACATACTAAAATTTCATTAACTTGCACAATGCCGTTTTTGAGAAAAGTGACTTTGAATTTCGATGAATTTTGACGATATCACAGCGCCACCTGTGGCGACTTTTTGAACTTCCATCTGAAAGTGCTCATCGAGACGAAACCAAAAAGGTAAAATTTAGGTCGATATGTTAATTAGAACCGGAGATAGAGGCCGGTCAATGTTCGAACTTTGACCCCTTATAGCTCGGGTCAGGGGTTTTAGATCGACTTAAGGTTTTTTTTGTTTGATAGGTATAATCAACGGCTACAACATACTAAATTTTCAGCCCGATGCACAATGGAATTTTTGAGTTATTTAACTTTTAAGATTTAAAAATTTTCTTTTTAAAAAAAGCGCCCCTAGCGGTGGTTTTATGAACTTGCGATGTTAGAAGGGGAAGTGGTATTTCACGAGAGCTTTCCAAAAAGCCCTCACTTTTTAAATTCTGAGAATTAGAACCGGAGTTATGGCCATTTTAAGAAATTTTTTTTGGACCCTTATAGCTCGGGTCAGGGGGGTCGGGGGACCTTAAGTTTGGTATTGATGGAAAGCTCTAAGGCCCAGCTATAACATACTAAAATTTGAGTCCGCTGAATGCCATAGGGGCGGAGCTATTGAGAAAACAAAAAAGGGGGGTCTTCAAAATGGCGGAAGGAGGGGTGGGGGGTGGGGGGTCTATGCACCAAGTTGCAATTTTCACCCGATATATAACCTTTGCCGAAAACCGCAAGTCGATATCTTTTTTAGTTTAGGAGCTATTAAACTCCAAAGAGCGGCCGCCGGCCGGCCGGCCGGCCGGGAACGTAACTTAGCCACATATATATTCGGAATCAGGAAGTGGCGAAACACATTTTGGCCAAATTTGAGGTCGATCGGACGACATGAAATTTTGTTAGGATTATAGTAGGTGAGATTGTTAAGAATCTCACCTAATAATTTATAATACAAGAACAATTACAGAAAACTGATATGAATGTCTTTTATATCCGTGGTATGTGAGTAACAAAACATTTGTTATTAATATTTTTGAAGCTTGGCAGAATGTGTTTAACCTATAAGAACTCAAATCACCGATGGCTACATTAAGGAAAAAAATAGGCTGCGATTAACTTTTTTTTCGTCATAACTTTAACACTTTTTAGGTGTAAAAATGTATCAACATTTTTTAATGTTAATTTTACACCTTTTAAGGGTAAAATCAACATGGAATAAGGGTAACCTTAACCCATAATACACCTAAAAGGGTAATATTTACACCGTTTTCGGATCAATACTGCAGGGTAAAATTAAAATTTCCGAAATGTTATCTTAACTTCTTCGGATTTCTCTCAGTGTAGAAATATAAGAATTCTTATATTATCAACTATAGATTAAGTAACAATTATCTTGCAAAATTATACAAATGATAATGAATATTAATGACAAAATGTTCACCTTGAGTAAGGTCTCCAAAACACAATTTCATATTTATTTTACAATAATTATCTGATTACATAAACCCTCTTTTATAATAGAGCAATCTAAAAAAAAGGGATTTAGTTACTTGCTGAATATTGACAAAAAATCCTGATACTTACTGGTTTCAAATTTGCAGAGAAGTTCGTCTAAAGTACATTGATTATTTGCGTCTATGTCAACGCCGTTACGCAAAATACAACATACTGGGCTATATTCGGAAGGACACTGTTTGTTACATTTATTCATAATCGCACCACATCTTTCCCATATCTCCCATCCATCCGATCGAAATTGTCCTAAAAAAAAATATATAAAACTTTAAGTTATGGAAAGATCTTAAAAACGGAGCTATCATTGGAAGTAGATTTTGATATTAATATAATTACCGACATATATTAATAAAATTATAACTACTGAAAAATTTACTAAAGTCATTTTAAAGTTTGTAATGAGTATATTTTTCACAAAAAAAACTGATTAAATGAGCAAAATTAGACGTTCTAATTCCATTAGGAAAAAATTATTACCGAATTATCTGAAAGAAATAAAAAGTTAATTGAAAAGGTAATTTTAATTGTGTGAACTTAAAGATTAAGCTAAATATAGGTAATTTTCCTATACTCTGTAGTACGCATATTGTCTGCAACTTTCACACAACGAGAAGTTTCTTTCATTATTTTGGAATTCTACAATTCTGATTGGTATGATCAAATTTTCTTAGCAAAATATATAAAATTGGTCTAGGGGAGATGGTAGAGTATTTTAACGCAGCTAAACCTTTTTTTTCCAAACTAAATAAAACTTCTCTGAAGTAGCTTTAATTACGGAAGCTCTAGATTGATCGACTACTGAAAATAAGGTTGTCATCCCAAAACAAAATGTATTTTAAAAAAGATACTAACTACTTTATTTTACCAATTGTCATGTAAAAAAGGGCTGGCGAAGTGTCCCAGGCTTTGCAAAGTGCTCGAACTCGTGACTTTAGATGATATACCTCAAAAGTACTTTCGCATCATTTACTGTTTACGGGTCCTCAACAGATTTAAATCGATTCACAAATCACTCAAAAATCCTCCAAAATAGTTTTAGGAGTAATGCAATTCATTTTCTGACAAAATTTACTTATATCGGTTCATAAATAGTTCATTACCGGTTCAGAACCGATTTGAACCGATTTATAAATCTTTATAGTTGACTTATAGCAGTCAAGTATAGTAGTATAAGTAGTAGTAGTAGTATAGTAGATTTATAGTTGACTTTCGAATAAAAATTAGTTATCGGTTATGAACCGTGTCATTATAGGTTCAGAACTGATTGGAATCGGTTCAGGTTTATCGGAAATTCCAAGACTTATGGGAAGGGGTCCACCTTAGGTCCCAAGTCGCTATCTCTAACCGTTTGCCCTCTAGAGCTGGCGACAGCCACAGACGAACAGCGTGACATAAAAAAAACTCGAAACTTCAGATTTCCAAAATTCTACCAAAATACGACACCTTGGGAGGTTAACCCTTTAACGACGAGACACTTTTTACGGACTGAAAATCAACAATTAAACTTAAACTGAGAAACATAATCAATGATAAGTCTTACATCTAATCATGAAAAGTCCTACAGAGTCTGATTCGGTGTATTTTGTGCTTCTATGAACGATAGGGATAAAAATAGCCCAAAAATTTAAGAAATTTTTCTGACAATTCCAATGAATAATATTTTTCGCTTTAATGAAAAATATTACGTATTTTATTGTAGTTTTTACTGTAAAAAGGGTTTTGCTTAAAAAAAATTAGAAGTATAAAAAATAAATAAAATAGATTATGAATTTGAGAATTTAAAAATTCGCCATTTTTGAACTTAAATATTTACTACACAGGAAATAGTTATAGACTTGCAAAAAATATTCTAGATTTCTTCAACCTTCTACTTTACAATTATGTACAGACATAAGAAAAAAATAACTTTAGGTAGTCAGGAAAAATTATTTTCTTTATGGGACACTGGTGTTCCAATCGTCCTTAAAGGGTTAATGAGTCGAATATATAACTCAAAATCGAGGGATTATATATGTATACTGCTCTCTCCGTGGAGTTCGAGCAGTAAGATAATTCGTAAAAGGGACGAAAAATTTTCAAAAAGAGTATTTTGGTGTGAGGTCCAACCTTCGATGTCAACCCTCTTACTGATATGATAAAAAAGTTCCCAATCCACGCTGTTCTTGTCATTGATAACGCTGTTAGAGAAAGAATAATCATTGTCCATTTTTACTTCAAAATAAAAGAAAAAGAGAACGGATGGCAAAACTTCATAAAACTTATGTCATGATTATGCTATGATAACTTAAGTTATCATACCACATAACCTCCTCGCAGAAATCTTCAATTTTACTGCTCGAAGTTCACAGAGAGACAAGTATAATATCGCTCCTTGGAAATTATAAGGGGATAACTAACTTTTTTACGATTTTGAGATTTTAATCTCAATTATTTGAGATTAATTTTTTATTTTATTAATTACTAAATTATTTTGAGATTTTAATTTTAATTAGTAAGAGAATTTAATAAATATTCATTCCTACTTCTGAGTACGTCACTACAGCAACTTTCTTTGATAATACAGCCATACTATCTACCCACAAAAACCCTCTCACAGCATCTAGGGAGTTACAGGATCATCTTCTATCTCTGGAGAAGTGGCTTAAGGACTGGAGAATCCGAGTTAACAAAGACAAGTCGACTCACATTACTTTTTCTATCTACAATGTCCTCCGGTGTATTTAAATGGGAAAATAATTCCACGCAAAGATTAGGTAAAATATCTTGGAATTCACCTGGACAATAAATTTACTTGGAAAAGTCACTTGAAAGCTAAAGCTTAAAGATAACGCTTTCTACGCTCTACTGGCTTCTGGGCCATCATTCCAAGATGTCTCTATCATCCAAAGTGCTTTTAATACAAAGCTGTTTTAAAATCCATCCACGAAATTCAAATCTGAGGAATTACTAGCAAGTCGAATTTAAGCACTCTACAGCGATTCCATGAGAATAATTATCCGTGCAGCGTGGTACATCAGGAATGATGCCATACACAGAGATCTCAAAGTTGAATTCATCGAAGATGAAATTTCAAAAATTTGTTGCAAGTACAAAGGCAAAATCAGACCCTTGCTTGTGAGGAAAACCTACAGGAGGCTCAGGAGAGTTGACGTGGGTACTCTTGTACAAGGTAGCGAGACTACTTCCGGAATTTAAAATTCAGGAACCGTGCAAATTAAGGTGGAGGACAGTGGTCTAACGCCCTAGTGTTTTGTGTATTGTTCCATTTATTAAAGTGAATTTTATTAGATGTCTCATTGATCTTAAAGATAGTAAATAAATATTATGCCCACGGGTATTTAAAAAAAATCTGCTTTGGATGCAATCCGAACACCTTTAACGCCAGAAAAATTCCTGGTGACCTAAAGGGGATTCGAACCCGGGACACTTGCATCATAGAGCGAGTGCTCTACCACTTGACCCATTGAGTGCACAAAATCTTAGAACTATTCCATGACGGCGCAAAAGGCATTGATACGAGTAATGTCGTTTGCTGGGAGAACGGATCATTCGCAGCCTCTCTTTGACGCGTGGAGGATTATGCCGGTCAGAAATTTCTATATATATAGAATTGTTGATGAGTACCTTAAGGGGGAACGAAGCCACCTGTTCACCCTTTTCTTTTTTCTGCATGAGGGGCTCGGTAGAGATGAGGCTTTGGTGGTACCAAGACCTTCTTCTGAGCGATTCAAAAGATCAGTGAACTTCTCAGCGCCCCTGATCATAAACAACCTTCTGCGCGAGATACCTAACCTTAGCAGAGGTGCGTTGATTACGTGGTTTCTGGAGTCAAGCCCACTAGTTATTGACTCTATAGTTTGTTCGAGATATGCATGCTCTTAGTGAGCTTTTCATCTTATTTTCAACAGGAGCCAAACAGCCAATAGGCTAGGTCTCCTCTATAACTCTCTTTGACATGTATTATACTCATTGAGATAGAATACAGTAGAGTCTCGCTATATAAGCCATCGCTCCATAGTCCACAATTTATCGACCGCTAATTTCAAAACACTGATTTTAAGTTAGGTTATGTTTTTTAGTATACGACATGCATAATTATTTTAATATTTTTGGCAAACTTTATTAAGTAGTTGTGATAATTGTGATCCACAATGAAGAGAGCAAGGACAAGTACCACAATCGCAAAGAAAGTGGAAGCCGTCGAGCAATTTCAATACTAAAAATCGTTGATAATTTTAAAAAATTAGGGTGGAGTCTACACTTATGGATGTTATACACTTATGGACAGCGTGCAAGAATCTTAAGTTCTTACGTAAAACAGATTTCGAAAAGTTATATAATTATTAGTTTGTGATGTAATTAACATTTTTTTTTTACTTTTCGAAATCTGTTTAATGTAATAACTCAATATTTTTGTGTTGTCCATAAGTGTGTATAACATCCATAAGTGTAGACTCCACCCTACATGGACTATAGTGCGACCCAAGTGTCAAATTTGAAACCAAATATGGACTATAGCGAGACTCTACTGTAAAACCATACATACATACATAAAAAAAAAATCACTCCAAAATAATTAATAATAATTTTAAAACATTAACATTAACATTAAAAACTGATTTTAATGTTTGTGTGGTATGTGAGTAACAAAAGTTTTTATTAATATTTTTGAAGCTCGACATAGAATGTGTTTCACCTAGAACTCGAATCAGCGATGGTTGGAAATATAAGAATTTTTATTAGGTGAGATTCTTAGCAATCTCACCTACTAATCCTAACAAAATTTCATGTCCTCCGATCGATCTCAAACTTGGCCAAAATGTGTTTCGCCACTTCCTGATCACGAATATATATGTGGCTAAGTTACGTTCCCGGCCGGCCAGCCGCTCTTTGGAGCTTAATAGCTCCTAAACTAAAAGAGATATCGACTTGCGGTTTTCGGCAAAGGTTATATATCGTATGAAAATTGCAACTTGGTGCATTGACCCCCCACCCCCCACCCCTCCTTCCGCCATTTTGAATACCCCCTTTTTTTGTTTTCCTAATGGCTCCGCCCCTATGGCATCGATCGGGCTCAAATTTTAGTATGTCATAGCTGGGCCTTGGGGCTTTCGATCAATACCAAACTTAAGGTCCCCCGACCCCCTTGACCCGAGCTATAAGGGTCCAAAAAAAAATTCTTAAAATGGTCATAACTCCGGTTCTAATTATCAGAATTTAAAAAGTGAGGGCGTTTTGGAAAGCTCTCGTGAAATACCACTTCCCCTTCTAACATCGCAAGTTCATAAAACCACCGCTAGGGGCGCTATTATTAAAAAGAAGATTTTTCAATTTTCTAAGTTAAATAACTCAGAAATTTCTTTATGCATCAGGCTGAAATTTTAGTATGTTGTAGCCGTTGATTATACCTATCATACAAAAACATACTGAAGTCGATCCATAACCCCTGACCCGAGCTATAAGGGGTCAAAGTTCGAATATTGACCGGCCTCTATCTCCGGTTCTAACATATTTACCTACATATTACCTACCGTACATATTTTAACATATTGACCTAAATTTTGGTTTTTTGGTTTGGTCTCGATGAGCACTTTCAGATGGAAGTTCAAAAAGTTATCACAGGTGGCGCTGCAACAGCGTCAAAATTCATCGAAATTCAAACTCATTTTTGTCAAAAATTCCTTTGTGCAAGTTAATGAAATTTTAGTATGTTGTAGCCCAGTCTAGGACGTTTCCAAAATGGTGCGTAAGTTCGCTGTGGTTTCAATAGAACCGGAGATATGAGGGGTCAAAGTTCACGAAATTCAAAAAATCATATCTCCGGTTCTATGTGACCGATTTTGATGAGTGAGGGCTTAAACGAAAGATCTCACCAAATGCTACAACTTTCTAGAACATTTGAACTTCGTGAGATCAACGCCAGGGGCGCTACAGTTAAAAAACCAATTTCAATATCACATAACCTCAATTATCTCGACACGTGCTTAACCGATTTTGATGATTACTTCAACATAATTGTAGAGAACATTTGTCTCTATATTTCGTCCATACATTATTTTTCGATCAGATAATGCGATCTGTCCGATTTTGCCGTTTAAGTGTGAAAAAAATGATTTTTCTCATAATAACGCTTTGAAATCACTCAGATGCCAATTTGACTGCTTCTACTCGACCAAGACACTTAAAATAGGGTTTTAAATGAAAAGTCTCACAAAATACAACAATTCTTTGATATAGTTGATGTTCATCAAATGAACACTTGGGACGCTCTGGTCGAAAAACGAGTTTAGAAACAAACAACCTCGATTATCTCGGCTTCTGAGTAATCGATGAGATCATGTTCTATGGCAAAATTATAGAGAACATTTTGGTTTACGTTTCACCCATATATCACTTTTCTGCCAGTCCATCCAAATCCTTGATATTTTGGTTTTAATACAAAATTTGTATAATTTCACGAATTTGATTCAAGATAACTGAATGGCGTCCCATAACTTCAGCTCTAAATCGAATTTGCATACATTCCGAGTTAGCTCACGTTAAGAATCTCACCTACAATAAGCCGGTTAGGATTATCTGTCCTTTTTATCAATTATAGCTTAAGTAACAATTATATTGCAAAACTATACAAATGAAATGAATATTAATGACAAAATGTCCACTTTGAGTAGAGTCTCTTAAACATAATTTCATCTTATTTTTCACTAAAATAAGTCGAAACATGTACCCTCTGCTATAAAAAGGCAATCTGAAAAAAAGTATTTAGTTACTTGCTGAATAATGACAAAAAAATCCTGATACTTTCCAGTTTCAAACTTGCAGAGAAGATCGTCTAAAAGACATCGATTATATACGTCTATACGCTCTATGTACTCGCTGTTAATCAAATAACAGCATACTGGATCATATTCGGAATGACACGTTGTGTTACATTTGCTATAAATCTTACATGTTTCCCATACATCCCATCCATTCGATTGAAATTGTCCTTAAAAAAATGATTATATAAAAAGTTAAGTCATGGAAAGATCTTAAAAAGGGAGTTATCATTGGAAGCTGATTTAGAAATTAATATAATTACCGACACAGATTAATAAAATTATAACTACTGAAAAATTTACTAAAGTCATTTTAAAGTTTGTAGTGAGCATAGTTTTCACACAAGACTGATTAAATGAGCAAATAGACGTTCTTTAAATCCTCTATGAAATTCAATTAAGCAAAAATGATTACTGAATTATCTGAAAGAAATTAAAAAAATAATTGAAAAAGTAATTTTAATTGTGTTTCCTCAAAGATTAAGCTAAATATAGGTAATTTTGTACCAATATTTTCTGTAACTTCCGACCATAATCTTGAAGTCTCGTCAGTCTCGTTTCATCATTATTTTGCAATTCAACATTTTTTGACAGGAATGATCAAATGTTAGCAAAATATAAAAATTTGCTCAATAAAAAAATGGTCTAGGGGGTGTAGGGGGTGGGACTTTAACGCAGTTATATTTTTAACTGCTCGAACTCCACGAGAGAGCAGTTTCCACAATCTAAATTTTTTCAACTTCTCACCATCCTGGATGCCAAACGGTAATAGATATTGACTTCTGGTATTCGATGACCCCCATCCCCACAAGTCAATATTCTCTAGCAGACTAACTTACCCAAATTATCCTCTACCCCTTCCAACGTTTCCAAAAAAGTTTTTTTTTACTTATCTCAAAATTGTCCATTTCCTTGAGGCCATTTCGTTAATTTTCCAATATGTTTTAGAAATAGTCTATAAGCTTAACATTTTTCCCTTCGACATCTTTCGCCGAAAAAATCATCGTCTTTAAATAATTAAAGTCAAAAGGCCTAAGTTTTACTCGATTTTGTCAAATAAATTAATTAAAATATTAATGACTTTTTTATATGCTTTCTTCTACCAAAATTTCCAATTTTAAGATGATTTATATACCGATTCATTTTCGATTTAGATTAGATGGATGCAGTCGAGTTTGGAAATTCATAACCTTTCCTTCAAAATATCCAAATTTGATAAATTGGGTTGAAAATTAGACCCTTCAGGGTGGTTGAACTTTGACCTTGAATAATTCAAGATGGCGACTTAACCTCTGAAAGGTCTCTAAGGACGAAATTTTTGGCTAAACTAACTACAAAACATATCTGAAAATCATTGGAAAAGCTTTGGTCAACTTTGAAACAAGTCAAAAAATCATGTTTTTTGAAGGATGAAAAGGGTGGAGGTAATTTAGGTAAGTTTGAGAATACAGTAGACTCTCTTAAATTCGAGCATATGGGACCGAAATGTCAGCCGAATTAGACAGAAATTCGGGCGACAAACTTTTTGAAATGCAACGATTTTTCATTCATATGCATATAGATATTGAGTTTACACACACATATATAACCTAAATTGCATGAAAATCCCTCAATAATGCAAAATCACATCAAAACTAACACAAACCATGCCAAATTTGAGCATATTTGATTCATTTGATAATCATAATCAAACTTGAAAAATGACAACAAACCTTTTTCAAATGTAACTGCTGCCCGAATTAAAAAGTAGCTCGATTTTAAAAGAGCCGAATTAGCGAGAGTCTACTGTATTGACTTATTTGACAAAGTAAAATCGATAATGCAGAAGCATTTGAGGACAGTTGTATGCAATAAAAAATGTTCAGGAAGTGTTACTCCAATGGAAAATGAACATGTTTTCCGGACTTTACTATTCTCAAGTACTTCTGCATTATCAATTTTTCTCCTTTGTGTTTGTTCTTGTCTTGATTTGCTTTCCCCATTTTTGCCGTGTTATAAAACCATAGTGGGGGCAGGATCAAACATATAGAAAGGTTGATTATGTCCAAGCACTTGAGCACAGAAATGCTAAAAAAAAGCACGTTCATTTTTTATTGGAATGGCACCATAAGATTTTCTTTTTTTCATTTTTCATTGGAATAGCACTCAAAACGCCATGAAGAAAGAGTAAAAACCAGTAGAGATCTTTGTCGGTCTACTATCTGCTATAAGCTATAGGGTCGGAGGAACGTCTGTTCGACAGGGAACCCCTATTGATACTTTTGTCAAAATGTTGAAAATTATTTAATGTATCTAGTAAATATAAGTGATGATATAACGTTTTTTCTGTAATATACCTTTTACTATAAACAGAGATGTTCAAATTTCATATCCCAAATTGTACAGAGTAGGGTGTCAGGTGTCAATAGGTGCTGACACACGAATTCTTAAAGTGTCAATAGACGTTCCTTTCACCCTATCTGGAAAAAATTGTATAAAGATCGACCAATTACAGTAGAGTCTCGCTCAATCGGCTCTTTTTCAATCGGGCGAAAATTTTTTTTGCCAATTTTCACGTTTAATTGTGGAGCTCAGAGGCAAAATGACACATATCCTATGCTTTAGCCATAGGATATGTGTCATTTTGCCTCTGAGCTCCACAATTAGGAAGCTAATTTGCTCAAATTCGCTGTAATTCTTCCTATTTTTTCGTGATTCTTTATAATTGAGCGCTTTTTGTGGAATTTACAAAGTCTTTGACGCCCAAATCTATCGATAAACCGGATGACATTTTGCCCCAAATGCCCAACTGAGAGAGAGTATAATGTAGTCCAAATGAATTCTGGGGTGGAATGATAACTTTTCGATACTGTCGAATCGATAGTATCGTTAACTCTATATCTTTTAAGGTGTCTACACATTGAGCACAATTTTCGTCAAAAATTGCTTTTTTGAAGGAAATTGGCTGCAGTACTGTAGGCAGAAACGTCAAAATTCTGTCAAAAATGCAATTTTTGACAAAAATTGCTCCCAATGTGTAGAGGCCTTTAGATTAAGTCAATGACTTTACGCATCGTTAGGCCATTTATTGTGACATTCTTAAGAAAATTCAACCGTTGCTAAATATCTATATTTGCTACAAAAAGTACAGCTATCGTTTATTTAAAGTGAAAATTTTTTATTTTATTATTTGTTTTTTAAATTGGACGCTGGATGATGACTCATTACGCGGATAACATGTCAAATTCCCTAGAAGAAAGATTCAATAATTGTCTAACTGCGATTTGCTGTAACATTTTATATAATAGAACGAGTTATGGTGCTATTCCAATGAACAATGAACTTGTTTTTCAGTAATTTACTGTTCTTAAGTGCTTCTGCATTATCGACTTTACTTCGCGTTGGTTTCTGTCGCGACTCTTTATCCCAGTCTTCGCTGTATACTAACGGTTTTAAACTACCAAACAGTCGTGACAAGAACCAATAGAAAGAAAAGTCGATTATGCAGATACAGTAGACTCTCGCAAATTCGGCTCTTTTAAGATCGGGCTACTTTTTAATTCGGGCAGCAGTTACATTTGAAAAAAAGTTTGTTGTCATTTTTCAAGTTTGATTGTGATTATGAAATGAATCAAATATGCTCAAATTTAGCATGGTTTGTCTTAGTTTTGATGTGATTTTGCATTATTGATGAATTTTCATGCAATTTACATTATATATGAATGTGTAAACTTAATATCTATATGCACATGAATAAAAAATCGTTGCATTTCAAAAAGTTTGTCGCCCGAATTTCTGTCCAATTCGGCTGACATTTCGGTCCCATATGCCCGAATTTGAGAGAGTCTACTGTACATTTGAGAACAGTAAAGTGCTGAATAAAATGGCCAGTTTTCATTGGAATATCACCATTAATCTTGCCATTAACCCTTTAAGAATCAATGGATCTCACACTGGTAACCCAGAATGAAATTTTTTTTTAGAGTTTTTGTTTTACAAATATTTAAAAAAAAAATATATATTTTTTGGGTCAATTAGCCATGAGCTACTGCTCCTTAAGGAATTAATGGCATTTTAAAAAACCGATTTCGATGCTACTTACATCACAGAATCTCACACTATAATCCCAAGGGTATCTTGAAACACGCCACATTCTGCGACAAACCAATAAATTTTTAGCAGACAACTAAAGATTAAATGAGACTTGAATTTTTAAACCAATAAAATAAAGTATATTTCTGAAAAGTCTTACAGTATTATCACTCATTAAAATTTAAATGCGATTCATTTTAATTGTCGCTAATATACTTTCAAATGTATAAATTGTGTCTATGAGTCACTTAATATAATATTCAAAAGCTGATTTAAGGTAAGTGTGTCAATTCCGACCAGCTTGTAATTTCGGCCACATTTTTTATTCCTCGAATTTCATTGAATTTTTAGTTTTTGCATACTCTAGAAATAATACAATGAAAAAAATAACAAAAAATGTCGCTTCGACGAACAAGATGATCTAAAAAAGACATTAGAAGAATTCAAGAATGGCAAGGAACTGTGAAAATGAAGGTGGCCGAAATAGGCCACAAATGTAATGTCTACATTTTTATGCATTTTAGAATGTATTAAGAGTGAATTTAGAGAAAATAAAGACGATAGACTGCCTACAAGGTTCCAAGGAACACTCCTTATAGAAAAGTAACAAATAAATTCAATTTGTATTAAAAATATTACATTTCAAACATAACACTTTGGCCCTTGCATACAACTATGCCGAAATTTGGTACACTTACCCTAATTATTGATAAAAAGGTAGATATTTAACCTGGAAAAATAGTCTATTGACTTAAACTTCAGATCAATTTAAATCACTTTTCCGAACTAAGTCTTCCTTTTATATTAGTAAATAGATAGAACTCTAAATATTAAGTGATTTAAAGAGACGAATCACACATTTTGATGCGCATTAACAACACTGTGCGACACGTTGTGGGTGTCTTTGACGAGAGTGCCAAAACTTGTTAGAGGGTCATTTAAGGACCTCAAATCTGTAATCCGTTTGTCCGGGTCACCTCTAGATTTTTTTGAAAAAGCATATTTAGTTTTTTGATGTTTTATAAAATTCAAAAATTCATATCTCCGGTTCTAATTATCCGGTGGTAGTCACATAAAGCTAAACTGACGCATAATTTCATCCTCTATAACTCTTGTGAACATATCAAGCATCTACGATGAAATTAAAGTATATTTTTTAAAGATTTTTTGAAAAAGGGCACCTAAAATGGTGCATTTTTCTGTGTTTTTTCCATCATCTAGTAATTTTCCCACTTTAATAGAGCATTTTATATGTCAAATAACTATGCCTAAAAGTTAGAGAATTTAATATTCTTTCATATCTTTTTGGTTTAAATTTTCTATCCTAATTCGTTTATTCACAATAATTTATTGAAAATAAAATGCATTATTATAAAAATAAAATCTCATATTATATATAATTATTTGGTATCTTTGTCTAACCAACTGAAGAGCATTCTTTCTTGCACTCTCACTTACACATTTCATATAAAAAGAGGCGAAATGAAAAAAAGAGACGTATATAGAAATAAAGAGAGAAGAATAGTTTTTTGGCACTCATAACAGCTATTCTTCTCTCTCTATTTCTAAATACGTCTCTTTTCTTTCATTTCACCTCTTTTTATATGAAATGTGTAAGTGAGAGTGCAAAAGAGAATGCTTTTCAGTAGGTTAGACAAAGATACCAAATAATTATATATAATAAGAGATTTTATTTTTATAATAATGCATTTTATTTTCAATAAATTATTGTGAATAAACGAATTAGGATAGAAAATTTAAACCAAAAAGATATGAAAGAATATCAAATTCTCTAACTTTTAGGCATAGTTATTTGACATATAAAATGCTCTATTAAAGTGGGAAAATTACTAGAAGATGGAAAAAACACAGAAAAATGCACCATTTTAGGTGCCCTTTTTCAAAAAATCTTTAAAAAATATACTTTAATTTCATCGTAGGTGCTTGATATGTTCACAAGAGTTGTAGAGGATGAAATTACGCGTCAGTTTAGCTTTATGTGACTACCATCGGATAATTAGAACCGGAGATATGAATTTTTGAATTTTATAAAACAGCAAAAAACAAAAAATGCTTTTCCAAAAAAATCTAGAGGTGACCCGGACAAACAGATTGAAGATTTGAGGTCCTTAAATGACCCTCTAACAAGTTTTGGCACTCTCGTCAAAGACACCCACAAAAAGGTAAATTTTGTCGCACAGTGCAACAATTAAAGTAACTTGCAAAGTAAATTCTAAGGAGTACATCGATAAATGGCTTTCTATTGACAATTTATCTTTGGAAAGACCTTTTTGAATAATTTTATATTATTTCTTTAGCAAGATTTCTATCAACATTTTCATCTGTTCATTATGAAGTTTCATCTCGTCGGCTATTCTTGAGAGAATTTCGTTGGTCTTTTCTGTAGCTTTTACTTGATCTTGTGCCATCTGCAGAATGTTCTCCTTGATGTTTTCATTTGCTTTCTTTTCCTCTGGATGAATTTCAACCGTGGAGTAAAATACTTTAGATGTGGAGGAATTGATTTCCTCATCTTCTCTCGGCGACTCAGGATTTTCAAAATCCTCATTCAGTGGATCTTCCATTGCCAATCTCTCTTCTTTAATACAAGGATTTTCTTTCATTTCCTCCTCGCGTAGTAGCTCAGATACTGCCATCTCATTTTTTTTCTTTCTACCCTGATGCTTTTGCTCCGCAGCAGCTTTCGCTCGGATCACTTTTTTAATGTCATGCCAACACTGTGATACAAAAACACATTTTATATCCTGAATATTTAAATATCATAAGCTCGGGCTAAGGGGGTACAGTCCGGGAGGTAGTTTTTTATATAGCTATAGGCTACTAGTTGTAGCCTACAAAAATAGATTTAACCCTTTAATGACAAGTGGATCACCGGCAGCTTAGAACTTGGAGAGTGTTCATCTATCAGACGAACACTCAATTGTTCTACTTTTGAATTGAAAATATTGCTACCATATCGTTCATTTGAGTATGTCTAGCTCGCAAGAATTATAGCGTTAGGGCGAAAAATAATTGCAGAATTTTCGCACTTATTTCCATGGAGTCTTGGTCGGAAAGATATCAGAAAATATACTCGGAATATTCTAAGGAAATTTTGAATCAATTTCCAGGGAATGCTCTCAGATATGTTGCAAGAAAATTCCTCGGACTTTTTTTCCAGGAAATCCACGCGGAAAAAAGCTGATAACTCCGCAGAATTCCAAGTGGAATATTAGCGTTCATTTCCACGGAAACTCTCGCGGAAAAATAGAAGATAAATTCCAGGGAATGTTCTGTAACTGTGAAACTTTGCGGCCGATCGGCTACAGGGGCCAATTGGCACTGATCGTCCATATTTGTGGATGTTTTTTCCTGGAAATTCTCTGGAAGTTCCACGAAATTTTTAATTAATTTTTGGAATTATTTTGAAGAAAAATATATTTAAGAAATCCACTGGAAAAATCGTGGAATTCCGTAATATTAAACCATGGGAGCCTCTAGGGCCGTTGCATGGAAATTTCCACGGAGAATTTCGTGGAAATAAAGAGGATTTTTCCAAATTTTTAAAGGACTGACTGCCGATTATACGCTAATAATCCATAGGAAAAGCCGTGGAAATATTCGTCAGAGAAAAGTCCATGGAAATTCGCGGACATTTCTTATTAGACAGTCCTATACAGAGTTCCGCAAACGTCCATGGAACGCTAGGAAGAAATTTAGCGTCAAATTCCATCTCGGAAGCTTACGCGGATTTTGAGCGATAAAATCCAGGGAATTCCACGCGGATTTTTAGCGGTAAAATCAGCGGACATGGCAGAAAAGACTGCTGGAAATCCAGTGGAATCGCTGCGGCCGTTGGCTATAGGGGTGTCCCAAAAACAATTTATTTAACTACAGAAAGTTATTTTGTTTTGTAAATAAAATCAAGAAAAGATGGTATTTTATCCTTGGGTCACATGTGACCCCACTCGTCCTTAAAGAATTAAAATAGAATTTTTAACGATTGTTCAAGTAAACATTTTATCTACTGATCTAAGAACATTTTTTAATGGTATCTTATTTAAATTTGAATGCAATTTTTAATATTTTTTCCAAGAAAAGTTATCCAGAGCTTTTATAATGTCTTTTTTTGTAAGTTTTCTTTTAGCATTTCAAAGACCGTTAAAATAGGTTTATGATGATTTAGGTTACTCACTCTTCTCCACTGAAGGGCGTCTTTATTGGCCCCTCCCGGGATGGCGTTAAGTTTGATTGTGGCTTTTTGCCACAATACCTTAGCCATTTTCTGCGTGAAGGTGGCGGAGAATTTTCCCTTCCGAAGTTCTGGATGGGCGGTCATAAACTTGATAAGCGCTTTCTGCTGAGCTTCTGAAACCCGTTTAGTAAGCTTACGACCACCCTCTTGTTTTTTCGGCTTCACTGAGGCAGGGGATGGGTGATCCAAAGCAATCTGAAATTAGTTACTTTCGTTTTATTGGAATTTATGATAAAACTAAACCGGTTCCAATCGGTTCTGATCAGGAAATGAAGCGGTTCATAACAGATAACTATGACTTTCATTCGAAATTCAATTATATTGCTTCCATGCTGATACAAAAGAGATGCAGATACGAGAGCGGTCAATATGTAACGTAACCGACGATATCAAAAACCTGTAACGGTAATCCATTCAAACTTACGTCATCATGTTCTGATTCTGAATCGTAGGCTACGATCTCTTCGTACTCCATGGATTAATGGTGTTTCCGGATTTCCTCAAAACTCTGATCTGCGGCAAAGAGCCTTATTGAGAAGAGCAGATGCTGAAGGACCAAAAAAATTCCTTTTGATTCCCAAAAACAGAATTTGAAGGGAATAGCTGTATTTGATTTATTGATATGGAATGCTTATGCTCCAGACACACTTACGTCTTAAGCCGAGAGACGACTTAGTGGAAAATTATGGAAATGTAGTTTAACCATTAGGGTAAAGTGGTACAAGTTGTACAATGGTACAATTTGGACAGGGCTTTTTTTCTTGATAAATTCAGTATAGGGGAAGGTTATGCACCTTCGTAACGTCGCAGGTTCGTAAATGTTGATTTTTTTCCAAGTTACTAAATGAATATCATCCATGGTCATATATTCTAATAGCTAATCCTATAACTCACATTTCCTGACAAGCTTGGGAGCCTAGGCCTTTTTTCCTGGGTTCTAGAAGCAAAAATAAAAAATGGGCTTAAAATCGTAATTCTGATGTGTATTATTTTATGCATTTTTTTACGCTTCAAGAGTCTTTTCGAAGAAAAACAACATTCCAAGTAATAGAAGGTTTATCAGGGTTAATATTTACCGTGAAAATCTTTCGCTAGAAGAGGGTTGAATTGTGGGCGGAGAAAAGTTCACAAAGATTGCCTTCAGTGCAGGTTCGTAAAAATATCAGTCAAAATCATTGACTACCAACTCTGTGAATTCCAGACTGTTTTGGGACACACGGTGCACGACGCTCTGGATATTTTGACCCATCCAGAGATTCCACTGAACAAGTTGACAAGAAAATGTTACAATAACGATTACAACATTTTTCAAGAAAATCTCGAAGAAAAACACGCACTTCCACAGCAAAGTGAGACTTCATCAGATGTTTTTGTTTCGCTTCTGTCAAATCAAACATTAAGCCTAAATCTGCTTATGGTAAGTGTGATTCTTTCATTGACCATACGGTGCGTTTTAAGCATTTTTCATACAATTTTATTTGTTTTCAAGCGGAGTTTTCCTAATTTAACTTTAAATTTATCACTGGTAATTCTAAGAATCACTTATGTTCAAAAAATGTTCTGTAAGACAGATTCGAAGTATTAGAGAAATTACGAGGATTACAATAGGTGTGATTGCTTCTTTCTGATTTGTGCAGTGATGAAACTAGACTGTTTAAGGTAGATGTGATTCTTTTGTTCCCACTTCGATGTATTTCGAGTATTTTCATAAAATTTTCCTTGTTTTAAAGTGAAACTTTCCACATTTCATTTTAAATTGATGGCTGGTCATTTTTGAAATTAGTTGTGTCCGAAATATGTTCTATAAGACTGCTTGGTGGTGTCAGATAAAATCCGAGGATTACAATAGGTGTAATTATAAGTGAACCACACCTAACCGAGCTCTGAACTGACTGTCACAATGCAGGGAAAACGCATGGTTTTCCGAGTGTCAAAAAACATGTGTTAGAAAAATAACTTAAAATTGATCTTTTAATGCGTGATACCTTCTACAAACAGTGAAAAGAAGTAGATGAAAGTACCATCTAAGTAGTGATGCCCAAATTTTTGTTTCCGGTGTAACGTTTCCGGGGAAAATGAGGCCTATAGGGGTTGAAAGAAATGGTACGAAGCATTCCGGTACCGGATACATTCGTAAAAAATGCTACCACATTTTCATTTTCCTGTAGAGGAAAATCCAAGGACTTCCAGGAATTTTGTGAGGCAGAATTATGAACCCAATAAGTGAGAGATTTTTTTGACATAGTGATATAATTGATTCGGTTTGTGTGGCATTCAGTAAAAATCTTAAATCTTGGATTCCTTTTTTAGTACGAAGGTTCAAAACCTTCCCCTACTTCATTTTTATTTGTATATTTTTAATGCTTTAAGCCTCATTCACATGATGAAAAAGTGCATAAGAAAAAATACATAAACCAAAATAGAGCAATCTGATTGGCCGAGGCTTACGCACTTTTGCATAGAAATTTTTCATAAAGATGATTTTATTTCTCAATTTAATTCCCAACTGTTTCCAATTTCAAATCAAATGCGCGCGCGACAAAAATCAGCTGTCAAATTTTCGCAGTTAACAAACAGTAATCGTAATTTCTTACTTGTTACAACTGGTGAGAGATCCTCCCCGAGGTTCTGCGGCTTAGGTGCAACTTCTCTCCGGATGCGAAGCTGACACCACACAAGCTTCCTTCAAAATCAATTCCGGACACTTCAATTCTTTAGTTCTCGTGGAAAAACAGCACTTCTATTATTGGAGTGGTTCTTCCATGTTTTGCTGGTGGTCCTGTCTTGATTCCTCCGTGTTGCTGGGTTATCTTTCGGGATGACATTGTACTCCAGATGACACATCTCAAACCTGAGTCTTTCTGTACAAATGCACACACATTCCACCAAGATATCACACACGAGGGCAATACTTGGAATCCTTGGAATACTCTCTGCCCAAATATTCTGTATTTTTCTCTCCTCCGTGAATTTTTACTCACGAAAACAAACAAATTTGCTTCACGCGCACGGCACAATTGATTTGACAGCTGATTTTTGTCGCGCGAGCATTTGATTTGAAATTGGGAACAATTGGGAATTAAATTGAGAATTACAAATTAAAATTTCTCATGCAAATTTTCATCATGTGAATCCAGCTTGTTTTATAATTTGCTTCCTTGTGCTTAAAAATAAATTTTGTATTGTATTTATCAAGAAAAAAGCCATTCCAAATTGTACCGGCGAATTGTCCAACTTGTAACACTAATTTCAAATCACTTTACCGACTTTACCCTATTTCGAATATAATTACGCTAAGCCGTCTTTCGGCTAATGCACAGGTCTATCAGCCAGGCACTTACTTTCTTAAGAATCAAAAGAGAACGGAGTGAGCTTACTGGAAGTAGCTTAGACTGAGACACTGAAGTACTAAGCAGAAGAAGAAACTGAACTTGATTCGTATGCAATGTGTTCCAGACTCATTTTTTTGAGACTCAGGAACAACAAAAAAAAAGATTACTAAAGTGCACGTACCGGTTGTGTCTTCCACAGCTTGATTTTTTTTTAAAGAAAATTGCACGCGTCTTTACTGTTTTTCGCAGGCGAACGTCTTTTGACATATGGAGAGAGCACCGAAAAAACTATAAGTTCTAAAAGTTTCCATACGAAAATCTCTCTCGATTCTCTCCGATGACAGAAAATACTGGAGATGAGAAGGCAGGTGTGGAGACAGGAGAGAAATTCTCACAGAGATTTCTCTCACAAATGCGTGATACGGGCCATCGTGATTGGCCAATAGGATTGAACATCAACTGTAGAAATTTGAATTTTAGAACATTTTTGCAAGACATTCTTGCAGTTGTACTAAAAGTTTTAGTGTCAATAGAAAATTCTTGCAGTTGGCTTCCAGAAGGGATTTTTGAGAAGAAAAATTAAATTTTCTCCGAGAAAATGAGTGGTGTACGATTGGTTTTGGGCAGGAAGCAAGCCGAACAAGCTCAGCGCTGGTAAATATCTACAGAATTTTCCTGAGTAGCTCTACACTCTTGTGTTACATAATCTTCCGGAAAGTGCTTTATAGTGCGTGTTCTTTCCTCAAGGGTATCCTCCCTGGGAGCTTTTGGAGCTGCTGGTAGCTTGGGGCTCTTCTACTTCACTGACTGGAAGGTGGTATGTCGCTACATTCCCTTCTACAATACCAAGTTCAAGAAAGAAGAAAGCAGCGACTAGTAAAATTGTAATGTAAATATCTTAGGAACTCAATACAGCCCCGTTTGAAAAATGCAATCATCCTCTCATTTGGGATTTTATTTCTTGCCATAAAATCTTTAAAAAAAAAAGTTTGCCGAAAAACATAAAAAGGTGCAATGCTGCCGGTGATTAAAAGGAGACGGAATGAGTTGTAGAGATACAAAAAAAAATTGAACACAGGGATTATGTTGAAAGCTTTCCTGCCAGAGCTTTTGCCCTTAAAATACTGTAAGAAAAATTTTCTTTTAGCAAGATGCCCCCGGTAAGTAACAGTTAAGACTTACTTTTCTTCCTCTTCTCGCTTCCTATTGAAATCCGCAAGTTCTGTCGGGTGCATCCTCTTCCGGTGACTGTAGTAATTTCCGGAAGATGCAAAAGTCCGACTGCAGAATTGGCAGGAGAATTTCTTGAGTCCCGTATGCTGAACCATGTGATTTAGGAGGGTATTCTTGAGCTTAAACGTCCTGCCACATATCGAACAGCAGAAGGGCTTGAGATCCGTATGCTGAACCCTCACATGATTCCTCAGGCACTGACGATTCAGGGCAGAATATTCACATAAATCGCAATTGAAGCGCACCATGGAGTGCTGGACCATGTGTTTCCGCAAACACAACTTATTCTTCAGCCATTTCCCGCACTGCTGGCACTGCACCTGATGAACTCTCGGCTGATGAGTAGTTAAGTGATATGTGAGATTTCCTTTGCAGGCAAATTGCTTAGCACAGACGTGGCAGACGAAACTAATTCCCTGTTTCGTGTGAGCCACATTGATGTGAGTAGAAAGCCTTCCGGGTGATGAGAATCTATTGTTCGGAAAATCATAGGTCAATAGGGAATCTCCTCTGGGAACTTGATAACTCACGTTTTGCCACATTCATCACAAACATGAGCAGCTCTTTCACTTTCGGGTTGGTGGGATATTGAATGGGCAACAAGGGCACTGCTGTAGCTAAATCTTCTAGGGCAGTCTGGGCAGGCCAGTGGCCTCTTTTCCTCCGGCAAATGATTCTGAATGTGATACTGCAGGATTTTTGGGCAGGTCATCATTTTGTGGCATTCTGGACATCTGTGAGGAAAATTGTTCTTGATATCTTTTTTTTTTAAAAGGTACAAGTTGATATCTGTAACTGTTTGACCTCCCTCCCAGGCGCTCAATATAAAATCACCATCGTTTTGATGGTTTTTTTACTCAATCTCTTTGAGTTTGTCTCTTTATGTAACTTTGAAATTTTTAGAATAATTTCGAGACGACTAGATCTACATTTCATTCACTCTCACTGAAATGTCAAAAACATGTTTACAAAACAAAAGTTATTGTGCGCTGGGCATTATTATTACATCCTATCATTAACCCTTTAAGGACGATTGGAACACCAGTGTCCCATAAAAAAATAATTTTTCCTGGCTACCTAAAGTTATTTTTTTCTCATGTCTGTACATAATTGTAAAGTAGAAGGTTTAAGAAGGAATCTAGAATATTTTAAGGTCAAAATAATATTTAATATTTAATATTTAAGGTCAAAAATGGCGAATTTTTAAATTCTCAAATTCATCATTGATTTTATTTATTTTTTTACAGTGCTGTCTCGCTATATGCACAGTTTGGGTACTTTTTTTGACAGTTCTCTCTCTGAATATGCACAACTTTTTTTGAAATTCCCAACGGTTTTTTTTTCTTTCTTTTAAAACATTATTATTTTTTATTGTTCTAGAATTCCCCGTGTCATTTTAACTATAATATGAGACAGAAAAAATAAAATTAAGATAATTAAAAACGAGAAAAATTATTATTATTATTATTATTATTAAACTTTTAAGGCTTTGTTAATATCGCCTTTGGTTTTGAGTGCTTAATGAATTTTGTGCATTTTTTAAGATTTAGTGTGTATGTAGAATCTTGGTTGTTTATTATTATATTATTATTGTATTTTTTGTTATTTTATTTTATTATTATTATTATTATTTTTAATTTATTTATTTATTTATTTTTCTTTTTTTAATTTTGGTGTTGAGCTTACATGACCACAGACCACCCGGTCGACCCGTCGGAGCAGTCTGTGGTTGTGTTATAGCTCTTTGTATAAACCGATCTCCATTACGAATTGAACAATTTTCTTATGACCCAATGGGTCACAAAGCAAATTTTGTACAGACTGGCTCCCTAGAATAGAATCTCTCTGTCCAGTATACTTGCGACAGATATTAAGCAAATGGGGGACATCTATGATTTCATGACATATATCGCACATAGGTGGATTGTTTCTCTCCATTTTATATTTGTGGGTCAGTCGAGTGTGCCCAATTCTGAGTCTGGCTATTAGAGTATTTTCCATCCTTGATGCATCTAAAGCATATGGAGGTCCTTTGATGTTTGGGGAAAGTGTTGCCATGAAGCCATGAACTTCCCTCTGTAGCCATTCAGAATGTTTTACATCAGAATGTTTTGAGATAATGGAGTTTATCCCTCTCCTGGGAATGTCAGTAATTAGAGAGCTTTCTCCCCCAGCCGCCCTCTTCGCCTCCATGTCTGCTTTTTCATTCCCAGGGATACCCTTGTGACTAGGAACCCAAGCGAGCATAATTCTACCACCTGTTTTGATTAAGTTGGTGCGAGTGGATGCAATAAGTGGATGATAATTTCTAATATTTTGGATCGCCAAAAGACAACTAAGTGAATCCGTGAAGATAATCCACCTTTCGTCAGACGTTTGTGTAATATGTTTTGTTGCCATGAGTAAAGCTAAGGCCTCTAACTCAAAGATGGACCAATGTTCGTCTGATGACCCACTGACAATTACATCCGTTTCTGTTGTGACAGCATAACCACCACTTGACTCCAGGACTGAACCATCCGTGTAGAGGAAATTGGTGTAAAGGTGTCCGTATTTTTCTTTCAGCTCCCGATAACGACCTCGTACTTCTATATCAGGTGCCAATTTTAGTTTTTCTGATGTAAGGCTGGTGTCTATTAAGTTGTGATCAAGCAACCAAGGTGAGGCCCTATCTGAGGATTCTGAGACGGGATTTCGGTTATCCAAATACCTTTTCAGAGAGGATATTGAAGAACCAAAGGAACCTCTCCAGGTATCAAATGAAGTAGAATTTTTAATTTCGTTGTGAGCGAGGGTACCAGAGTTGGAGAGAATTCTACCGGCGGTTTTCATGCACTGATTTTCTCTATATACGTGAATCGGGGGAGCTCCGGATTCAGCTAAAATACTATTTACGGGTGAGGTTCTAAAGGCCCCGGTTGCAATACGATAACCTCCAACATATACACTGTTCAAATTTTGCAGTGTGTTTTTAGAAGCTCCCGCATATACCTCCATTCCATAGTTCAGTTTGGAAATTACCCATGCTTGGTGGATTTGTTTTAGAGATTTCCTGTGTGATCCCCATATTGTTCCTGATAGACATCGTAGTATGTTAAGCCTTTGGTTGCATGCCTTTTTGAGGGTTTTTATGTGATCTTTAAATGTTAGTTTTCTGTCAAGTATTATTCCTAGGAACTTATAGTTATCTTCATAAGGAATTTCGCAGTTTCCAATTCTGATGATGGGAGATACACATTTATATTTGCGACAAAAATGCACAGCCGCAGTTTTCCTGGCTGAAAACTTAAAGCCACGAGTTTCTGCCCATTCTTCCATTTCATCCACCTTTTCTTGGAGCTCTTGTGTTAATTCGTCCGTGTCTTTTCCTGTGATGTAAATGGAAATGTCGTCTGCATATAGCAAGAGTTTGATACGTGACTCAGCCGGAAAGAGATTCTGCAGACTATTGATCCCTATAAGAAATAGGGTGACTGAAAGTACTCCCCCTTGCGGTGTGCCGTTTTCAAATGAAAATAGATCAGATTGTTTTCCATTTGCAGTTACACGAACATTTCTTCGGCTTAGGTAAAAATCTATGAAAGCAAGCATAGATCCTCCAATATGCCATTCTTTAAGTTGGTTAATAATGGTGGTTTTCCAGATCCGGTCATATGCTTTTTCAAGATCAAAAAATATAGAAATAGTATGCTCTCCCTTTGACCACCCTGAATAAATATCATGAGTCAATCGAAGCAGAGGGTTAATTGTGCTTCTTTTTCTTCTGAATCCACTTTGGGATTCTGCGAGAAGGCAATTTGATTCTAGGGTCCACATGAGTCGATAGTTTACCATTCTTTCAAAAATTTTAAGGTCACAATTTGTGAGGGAGATTGGTCTATATTCAGGATTGAGTGGTGTCTGTCCTTGGAATTTGGGAATGGGTATAATGTTGGCCTCTGTCCAGTTGGAAGGATATGATTTTTCATTCCACATCCTATTGTAGAGTAATAATAATAGAGTTTTGTTTCTTGGAAGTAGGTTTGATATCATGTTATATGAGATTTCGTTGGGTCCTGTGGATTTGCCTTTACTATGTGAAATTGCCGATTCTAGTTCAAGTAAGGTAAATTTTAAGTCCAAGTCCGGGAAATCATTCCTATTTGGTAGATTGCACGTTATTGAGGTGAGGTTGTTTTTATTTTGGATTTCATCAGCGGATAGCGAATTGTTTGAAGAATGCTCGGTGAACTTTTCTCCTAGTCTATTGGCGATTTGAACAGGATCAACGATTATTTGATCATCATTGTTAATGAATCGGATCTCCGGTTCCCTCCCTCCTCTAAGCGCACGAACCTTCTTCCAGATTTCTCCTGATGGGGTGTTTGGATTAATGTTTTGTACGAAATCATGCCACGTTTTGGTTTTTGCATCTTTAATAAGTTTTTTGACGTTTTCTACTGATTCTAAATATTTATCTCTATACGACGTTAAGGGATGGGCTTTGAATTGTCGATAGGCTTTTTTTCTTTCTTTAATGGCTCGGGCGATGTCTTCGTTCCACCAAGGAACTTTCCTCTTTACGTTAGTCTTAGTTTTAATAGGTATTGCATCTTCAGCTGCCAATGTGATGCTTTCTTTGAATTTATTATAGGCCTCTTCTATAGACATGGCTTCATTAAGATATCCTAGGTCAGCTTTTGATGCAAAAAGATCCCATTTTGCTAAATCTTCATTCCACTTTTTTCCAGAAGATACTCCAGTGGGTATGTGAAATAAATCATCGACAAAAATTGGGACATGATCACTTCCGCAGAGGTCGTAATGAGTGCTCCAAATGTAGTTACCAGCTCTACTGCTGTCGACTAGTGTGAGATCAACTGCGTTAAATGTATTGTGGGCCAAAGAGATATTCGTATGCAATCCGCTATTTAGGATAATAATATTTTCCTCATCAATAACTTCTCCAAGAAAAGTTCCCCTATTATCGAGCCTCGTACTACCCCATTCAGGGTTAGATGCATTGAAATCTCCCATTAAAATAAAAGGACGTGGTAATTTTCGTATAAGGTCTGATAAGTGTCTCTTTGGAATATTGTCCTGAGGTCTAATATAAATCGAAATTAAATTAATTGTATAGTGCCATTTTATCTTCACTGCAATAATCTCAAGAGGAGTTTGTATTAGAATTGGTTCATAAAACCATCCATTCTGAATTAGGATCCCAACCCCACTACTTCTAGTTGAGTTAGGAGCTGAGTTGAAAAAACAGCCTGAGTATCCAGGTATTGTTGGTGGAATAGCATTGTTTGAAACATGCGTTTCTTGTAGAGCAATCGCAAGAGGCTTATGTGTTGATGCAAGGAGCTCAATTTCTGGTTTTCGTTTCCAAAAACCTCTACAATTCCACTGAATGAAGTTGTGGGGCATTTGAGAGGGAACTACAGGCATGGAAAGTGGATTATTATTGTAATTAGTGTTTGTGTGATTTGTAGATTGTGCATGTGAATTTTGATGAGAATTCATCATGATTTATTTGTTGAGGGAAGATCACTGGGTTCTTTCACAGGTGGGAACCCAGGAAATTCATCTTCTGAGCAATCATAGGTGGGGTCATTTTGAGGGACATCATTGCTAGACCTTTGGTTTTCATTTAGGCTATTATTTTGAGGAGAAATCTCATTTACCTGGTCTACTGGTATTGCCATTAACTTGCTTGGTTTAGAATCTCCTGAAATGGAATAGTCATGACATATTTCCCTCCCCCTTTTAACCCCCTTAAAACCAGAAACTTCATCAATCAGCATTTCACAGTCCTCAATAAGCTTATCAACAGACTGAACCTCTGTGATTTCTGAGGGACTTTGAGAAATTTTTGGTGTGTTAAATGTGGAGTTATGTGCATTTTCTGCATTAGTAGTGTTTGTATCAGAGTAAGTTTTATCTGATTTATTTTGTGTGGATTTATCAAATTCATTCGAATTTGCTTCATTTTGTGTGCATGAAGATTGGAGTGGGGTTTTTTCATGTGAGGATGGGATTTTTCTCGAATCTGTAAGGTCAGTGACCGTATTAAGAGATTGAGTGGCAATAATTTTTGGATCCGGTTCATTATCAACATTTTGCAATGCAGAAATTTCCTGATTGTGACATAATTTTGTATCTGAGGTAATTGTTGGTTTATGAGGTACTTGCGGTTGTTTCTGGGCGTTAATCTCTTCTTTTAGTTTCCTTTGGTACTCCATGAGATGGGCATTGGCTGGATTTCTGGTTTTGGTATTTTTGGGCTTTTGATGATGTGCACTTTTTTTAACCTCACTGGATGAGTTCTGCATATTTGGACTCGTTTTTTGTTCAACTTTATCAGTAGAAGAAGTGGAGGGAATATTTTCTACATTAGAAGAAGTGCGAAATATTTGGGACTTGGCCTGTGAATTTGGCTTCTTTTGAGCATGGGAATTTGAGGAATTACTAGAGGGTGTGTTTTTCTTGAGAATATCAGTGAATGATGGTGCGAGTGAATTGTTAATAGAATAAACCAAACCATTTTTCTCACCGAATCTCTCAAAGAAAAGTTTTTTTGCAACCTTATGGGGCACTCTTTCAATGGTTTTAATGGCATTAATACCCTCCAAGATAATGTATTCAGGACATTTTCTGTCAAAACTTGGATGATTACCCTTGCAATTTACGCACATAGGAGGTTTTTTACAGGGCCCTTCATTAGGGTGGTCAATTTTGGGCTCCCCACAGACACCGCAAATGGATTGGGGTGATTTGCACCATTTTTTTGTGTGTTTTAACTGGTGACAGTTTGTGCAGCGCAATGGGGATGGGGAGTGTAGTCTTACAGCGACTTTTAAAAAGCCCACATCCAATTTATCAGGCACTTCAGTGAGCGAGAAAGTGAGAAGGTGGACCGGAGAATCAATCAACTTTTTGGTTGGGTCCCTGGTTTTCATTCTTTCAACTGCTATCACGCCTTGGGATGCGAGCCGTTCCTTTATATAATTGCAGTCGAGTTTCATAATTTCTGGACAATAGATTCGGCCCTGAACGGAATTGTATCTAATGTCTTCTTTTACTGTGACAGGATGCCCTCCTAGTAGCGAAGCATTCTTAATTGAATTGAAATGGGAGAGGGTTTTGGGAGGTATCAGAAAATCCCCACTAGGGAGCCAGTGTACTTCGGCGATACCGCCTGGTGATAACTCTTGAAGTGCATCATGCGCTTCAAAAATGTTGAGGTTTTTAAGATCTCTAGTTTCACTTGAAATCAGTAGATATCTTCCATAGTTTTGGGGTTTAAAAAAACTTTTATTTTGCAAGGGGGGGAAATTTCCCCTTTGAATGTCTGTATTAAAATCCATATTGTTCACTACTGTAAGCACAAAATTTATTGGGGGGAGAACCCCCCTTATTTAAAGGGTTTATTCCTTGAGAGTTTGATTTAAATTTTATCCGAAAACACGTTTAATTGCACAATTTTGTGTCTTTATCTATGATTTTTGATAATGCACTATAAATAGATTCACTAAATTTATTGGCACAATAATTCAAGCACAGTTAATATTTATTGGGGATTGATTGGAGCGATTTTAGAATCACAACCGACACTGACCAGGGTCAGAGTGAGACTGCGAGAAAAATTAGTTACCAAGAAAATAATTTTCTTTATTACTTTGTCAAAATGTAAACAAATTGATTTTGAATGCAACCGACACAAAAGCTGTGCATATAGAGAGTGTGCATATAAAGAGACAGAACTGTACTTGCAATTTTTTTTAAGCATAAACCCTTTTAGCAATAAAAACCACAATACTCACGTAATATTTTTCATTAAAGCGAAAAATATTATTCATTGGTATTGTCAGAAAAATTACTTAAATTTTTGGGCTATTGATGTCCTTATCGTCCATAGAAGCACAAAATACACCGAATTAGACTCTGTTGGACTTTCCAAGGTTAGACGTAAGACTTATCATTGAATATGTTTCTCAGTTTAATTTTAATTGTTGATTTTCAGTCCGTAAAAAGTGTCTCGTCGTTAAAGGGTTTTTAAAAAAAAAAACTACGAAATATTTTACGATTCAGTCTGGAAGAAAAACGGCGAATTTAGTTCTCATCGAAAAAAGGGTGGTAAAGTATTCGAATTCGTGACTTACAAAGACTTTCACATCACTTACCGTTTATTGGCTCCCAACTGATATGAACCAATTCATAAAATAGCTCAAAACATTGTCCAAAACATTTTAGGAGTAAAAAATTGAATTCCGGATAAAAATTAGTTATCGGTTATGAACCGGTTCAGCACCGATTGGAACTATAGTAGGGGAATTCTGTAACAGTATGACAATGTCATATGACAATTTCAAACATTTTTATTGGGTAAATTCGGGAAAACTATTCAAAGATGCGATTCATTTGAATAATTCAAAGCTTCATAGAGCTCCTTGCAATGGCCAATCAATACACATCAACCTTTAATTTTGTCCTGCTCCCAAATGCAACCACGAAAATTTATCATATGACTTTGTCATATTATTAGAGAATTCCCCTACAGTTGTTTTATCGGAAATTGCAATACCTTTCCAACGAGCGAAAACATGACCCCATTCGGTTGATAAATACGCTCTCTAGACCTAGAGGCTTTTTAACTATGACCTTGAAAAACCGTGTTTAGAAATGATTCAACGGTATTTTCGCATTGGGACAAGATGTCCGCCTGAAAATTCCTCCTAATGTGTAGAGGCCACTGAGCAACTTTCGTCAAAAACTGCTCTTTTGAAGGAAATTGTCCGCACTGCTTAAGTGGAAATGTCAAAATTCTGTTAAAAATATAAAACTCTCCAAATGTATAGACGCTTTTATAGAACTGCAGGCAATTTCTTCCAACACGAAAATTTTTGACGAAAATTACTTCCAATGTATAGATGGCCTTTAAAATATTCAATTTTGATGAAAATTTGTAGAAATTGGAAACAATACTTTCCGTTGATGTTGTTTTTTAGTGATGTGGCATTATACAGTGCCCGCTTTGTAATCCGGATGATTGGGGGACAAAATGACAGATGCCCGGTTCGTAATCCGTATGGATTTTTTGAATTTGTTCGACGTCTCGAAAATATAATACAAATTTTTTTTATAGAATTAGAATAAAATTTTTAAAGAAGCTTAAAAAGACATAATTAGAGAATTCTATGCTATTACACTTCATTTGTTAAACAATAACATCACAGGATAGTTCATTTTCATTGCTGAACACGCATGCATACATAACCTCAAAAGTATTTTAAGTAACCGTCGAGAATTTGTCCGGATTACGGCGATCCGGATTAGAAAGCGGGCACTGTAGTTTTTTTTGCTCCGCGCGCCTCAATTGTCGTCAGCAATGTATAACGGCTTCCATACATTTTTGAGACATTTACATCAATATGGAGTATTTTTGACGCAATTACTTCAAAAAAATACTTAAATTTGATGAAAATGTCCCACAATGTGTAGAGACCTTAATCTAAAATTGACTTTCTTTTCAGCATTTTTTTTCTTCTTACCTAAAAGCTTCTGGCTGAAGGTGCCTGGCCATGTGCATTGCCATCGCCCTGGGCTTTATCAATTTCACTCCACAGCAAATAACGTAGCCTTTGATGTTGTGAGCCTCTGTGTAGTGATTGCAGAGTACGGGTAATTTTTTAAAACCTTTCTTCCCACTGGAAAAAAGGTAAAATCAGCGAGAAACTTCAGATTTCTCATGGTGCTCTATCTCACCTTTTTGATCCTTCTGCGCACAAGTCACATTCTAACCTGTAGAACTTGGACATGAGTGAGATTAGAGCTTTTCCTCTGATCAGAAGCTTCGTGTCCTGAATGATTTTCTTGGGGAAATTGGGAAATTCAATATTTTCTAAGTGGCTGGACTCTTCGTCTTCCTTCGTGTCCAAGGGGAGCTCTTCGAGTTTATCGCAAGATTCAGTATCAAGTTCTTCCGCTTTTAAGCAGTTTTCTAGGGCTTCTTCTACACAGCTTTCCGGCTTTTCTCTCACCTTCTTCTTCCGGAGGCGATTTTGAGTGGTTGCCTTGGGTTCTTCAGGTGCTTCTAAAGATTTCTTGCCGGATTGCACTTGGTCTTCCGGAAAGGCCTCATCTTGTGTTTTTGCTGAAGATTCAGCAGCTTCTGATGGGTCTGCGATGACTGGGAAGGTGGCAGGTAGTGTTTGTGGTACTTGCTGAATTGTGTAGTTTGTTGTGGCTGTGCCATTGTTGAATGTCACAGAACTGATAACGGCTATTGTGGTGGGAATAGATCCATTGCTGGATATAGCATTGTTGAGGCTCTGCAAATCAATTTGACCGGCATTGATATCCTCCAGCTTTATGAATTCCTGAAGTTGATGCGTCATGGCAATCGTTTTGTGATGTTGTTCTTGCGATGCTGATGTTATTATGACTGGGCTGTTCTGTGTCTGAGCATAGGCCAGCATTGATTGATTCTGGGTCACCTGCGAATCCGAAGATAAATTGAAAACCTCAAAAATCTCAATTAAAAATTCCATCATTGATTACCTCTTCGTAAAACTTGTGAAAAGCCTCAATTTTCTCAAAGCACGACAAGCATATATCCTTTGGGAGGTTGTCATCGGGCTTTATCTATAATTTAGTGAAAGATTCATTTGAATAAATCAACATTTTCTTCACAAAAATAAAGATTTTACCTCGAATCCCAAATATTTCAGGATCTTCTGAAGAACTTGATTTTCTTGTATTTTTGTCTCAAACAAATTCAGAACGGCATTATTGTTAAACAGGCACAGGCGACACACACTAGATTCATTCATTTTTGCACAATTTAGAGATTAAAATGAGCAGGAAAAGGTTAAAATTTAAAAAATGTGGAGGAAATGATGAAAAAGCCACTTAAAAATATTTACATACAAGCTTCAATATGGCGGATTGACAATCACTAGTGTTGCCAGATTCAAATGGAAAAGGGCCTTTTGGATTTGAAAATTGTACGTTTCTCTTATTTTAAGAGTTTTCCAATTTGAAAATCTAAAATAGGCCTTAGAAGATTTCCCTCCTAAAATAGCTAAAATATCAAGAGGCTCGTCTGTATAAAAATTTTTCTTATTGTACTTTTTACTATCTTATCAATATAATTTCTTATTAAATTTGATTGTTATAGGAAAAATATCTATTATACTTGATTTGCCAACTTCGCATCAAAGTATAAAAATTTTTAAAAAGGTTTTACTAGGATGACTAGGAAGCTAAGATCAAAACAGCGGGATCTTTTTATATTAGGGGAGACCGGGGAGATTTGGAACACTTTTCCATGTTTTGACTTTGAGACAGTATTCCAAAAAATCGCGATAGTGTATTATAATTTTATGCGGTCTATAGGATACTTATAGGCATTGACTTTATAAAAAGTACTCGATAGAACTTGGAAAACAACTGAGTTTTCTTGGAGAAGATAAAATATTTAACTTGACGCTTTGTCCCAAACCTCCCCGATGTGGGGCAGTATGGGACGCAAAAGAGGATGTTTGGGACGCGTTTTTTCTCGTATAATTTGCATTATTGGAGCACGTTAATCAATTTTAAGTACTAGATAAAAAATATTTCTATTAGAAATAAAAATGTTAATCTCTTTTTTTCATACTTAGAAATTAATATCAATTTAATTTGTACAGTAGAGTCATTTATTGTCAATCAATTATTTAAAGTATTTTCTACTTATTTTCCATCTATCTTTCTTTGCTTTTTTAATCCTAAGTATTGAAATCATGATCATCAAATTCCTCACGCGTGTAGATTTTCTTGCAACTTTTAGTTTTGAACTCATTGGCAGATTCCTGTTTGATTTTACGACAACTGCATGTTACCTGTTTTTTCTTCATTTTCCTCTGAAAAAGATCTCATCTTGCCCTTTCTGGAGGAGTTGTGAGAATTGTAGAGGATATTCCTCGGGAAATTTTCGAGAAAATAGTTTTCAACGGGATTGACCGAAGGTCGAATAATTTACTCTGGAGAGTAAATTATTGATTTCCAAGACATTGATGGTTAATTGTCCCTGCGTGTAGGCACCACAATGGCTTCTACACACTTGAGAAATGTCCATATTATTTGGCACTATTGAAGAAATGACAATGGGCAAGAATGTGTGGGAGGTGGTCTAAAAAAAAACAATGCAGTATAAATGCGCACATTTCTGTCAGAGATCATTTTTCTTCCAGAATTTTGTGCACTAAAACTTTTCCCCTCTATGGTTTAGAATTTTAGTCCGGGAACAAAAGTCGTCATTTATACCAATACATATTAAATAATATAAGGTCTTCCAGGTAAGCGTTAACAATTTGCTCTAATATATCCCAAATATTAACGAAAGCCTTTTATAGCCAAACCAAAGGATATAACCAACCTGTAAGGTCGATTTGAAAATAAAAAGAGAAGTATAATCTTTTAAGTTACTGTGAAAATATTTTTATTGATATTAACCTTTCTTGTTTCACAATATTTCAGAGTAATTTCCAATAATTCTTACATTATTACATTAACTTTTCATCTTGTAGATTCAAAACTTTTTTTTTTTAGTGTTTTTAGTAAATTGTCATCTGAAAAGAATGAATCTTTCCAAAATGTTGTTTTGCCTCATTTGTTTTTTTTTTACAGTATTTTGTAAAATGGTTCTAAAAAAAGCAACCACAAAATAAACTTACAAAAAATATTACATTTTTATGTAATTGATAGGAGAATTTCACTTCCCAAAAGCAGAAAAAAATCAATTTTTTTTGTCAAAGTCGAGTATTTTGAAGTAAATCAAAATGCTCTATTTTGACGAAAAATTCCTTCAATGTGCAGAGACCGTTATCACTGGAATTTTGTATTATTTTAAATTTTGCAGCAGTTCAGTTTTTGGCAGAGAAAAAAAAAATCCATAAAGCTTAAAATGATACAAATTTCGGGTTACCGAGCAGTTTTCGGTCACATTTATCAAAAATCCACTTTGTTTAAACTTATTTTTCTTACTTTACTGATTCAGTACTGTGTCAGATCTCGTAGCGATTAGTCGATTCACACAGAGCGCTCTTTGATTTATTCTCGAGTGAGAAGTTTATCTTTAAATTCAGTGAATTCCTTTTCTTTTTAATAATAGTTTAATCTAAAAGTTGAGTTTAAGAAGTCTAGTGCAATGAGTGTAGAATCAGGGGGTCCAGGAGGCCCCCCTGATGATTTCAACCTGTACAATGTAACGCATCGTGGCGAAATGCCCACATTAAAACAATCACAAAGCAGAAACTATAAAGCCCTGAAGGTCGCCTTCTTCACTCATCCTTCTGATACCGAAAAATATTTCGTTATCGGAGGTGAGGAAATCAGAAAACTCAACATCTTCGAAATTCATCGTGGGCTGAAGTGCATTTCATCGGAAAATTTCAAAATCATTACGAGGCTAAATAGTGGAGATCTTTTGCTCCAAACATCATCTACCCAGCAAATCGATTGTTTGAAAAATCTGACTAGTTTTGGAGCTGATAAAAAGGCCGTTACCATTTCCGAGAATGGTGCTTTAAACAAATCTCAGGCTATTATTCGTTGTCGAGAGATCATGAAACTGGATATGGAGACAATACAAGAGGGATTAAATGATCAAAAAGTTGTACATGTTCAGAGGCTCAAAAGAAGGGAGAACAACACATGGGTGGACACTGCAACACACATTCTTACATTCGATTCCCCAATATGCCCAGCTGAAATTAATGTTGGATATCTCGTCGTCAAGACAGAGTTGTACATCCCATCCCCCTTCCGGTGTGTCATATGCCAGCGCCTGGGACACACAAAGAAAAGATGCGATTCGAAGAAGAATACTCCTACTTGTGGGTATTGTGCCAAACCACTACACGGAAATGAAGAGCCCTGTCCTGGTCCAGTCAAATGCGTAAATTGCCTTGGGAATCATCCAAGCTCGAGCAGAGCATGCCCAAAATTCATAGAGGAGAAGGAGATCAACGCCATCAGGGTGACTATGAGGATCCCATACAAATTAGCCAGAGAGGAGTTGAAGAAACGGAAATTTGTCCAACCTGCAGCACACATGAAGCCCACCGCCCCAGATAATCAATCGAAGAAAACTTTCGCAAGTACACTTAAGTCTGAAACATCTAATTCAACATCAAAACCTGATCTTTCAATAAATCAAAACAAGGTTACAAAGCGAACTTCTGTAAGTCCATCACCAAAAAGCCCAAAAATTAAACAACCTAAAGTTCCTAAGATTACAATTAAAGAACACAAAAGACAAAATGTAGAGGAAAGGTTGAATGCTTCTCTTGCAGAAAAATCTATTCTAAATACTCCAACCGGAAATGTTTCTCCTTTGAAAGAAACCCATTCACAAAAAACAGATTATTCATTAACAAGTTCACCAACAAACAGTTCACAGAAAAATTATTCACTCACACGTCAAACAATCTCTGCTGATATACTACTTCAATTCAAAGGTTTTGATAACAGTCCCCTTACCCCTTCACGTCCCAACCTTCCTCTCCCTTCTCCTGCTTCCTCCCTTTCCCCCGATCCCAAGCCTCCAGATATAATGGACTTTTCAGATGAAAATTCTTCGTCAAGTTCAGACCAAATATCCGATGAATGCGATAATAATTATAAATAAACTGATTTGATCACGTGAATTCTCCAGGGCTGTGTGTGCCTATGTTCTTTGGGGGGGGAGGCGGGAGGTGTAGAGGGAATGTGCATACTTATAGTATGCCTTCTTTTTGGACTTGCCCTACCTTCTCTTGGTGGGCCTGGCGTGCATACAGCCCTGGAGTATTGTAAAGATATTTGTATTATTATTTTCAAATTCTAAGCCAGTTGGCTTAAAATTTATGAAGAAATAAATCTTAAAATTTCATTTATTCTTCATCTTCTAAAATAGAAGACTATAAGAATATTCAATGTTTTTTCTTTCCTTAATTTTTGGTGATGGACACCCCAGTGAAATATGTACATCAATATTAGAAAAAAAGAAATTGTGTACTACTTAATTGCTTAATTGAAATTCTAATTTACATCTGAAATGTTCACTTTAAACTATACGGCACGATATTAATAAAAGTGCCTAATCATATGTATAATGGGGAAAAGGGTGGGTTTCTTGAATAAATAATAATAATACTTTACTGATTCTTTGCTGATAAAAAATTGGGATTTCTTTTCTAATAAATTATTAATCTACCAGATTTTTTTCTTATTATCACTAATAAAATATTTACCAACCTGCTACAGACCTTATTTAATCACCTTAAGTGTTTTCTGATAAAGTCTATTAGTCGCAAAATTTATTTTAAAAAATATATTCGTCAGAAACAAGTATTGAAAATGACCATGTTGAAGTCTTGAAATGGATGTTTAAAAATTGATATTAAATATTCTTTATCCCAGTTGCACTTTGTGAGAATTTAAGAAATATCCACTGATGCTTAAAAAGCTATGCATTTGGAGATATCTTCGTTAAAAATTCTCTTTTCAACGGAATTTTGACATATGGTACCCTTCAAAATAGCAACTTTTGACAAAACTCACTTCCAATCTGTAGACGTCTTAACGCTTAAGAAAATCTTTTAGGTTTAGTTAGTTTTGTTATTTAATAAATATTCCATAAAATGTTTCATGTATAAAACACTTTTTTTAAAAGAAAAGTATCAAAATTGACAGGTATATATTTCGTGATGGTTAGTATCCTTTTATTTTTCTTTAGTTGTGTTGTAATTTTGAAGGGATCTGTTTTATGGCCTCTACACACTAGAGAAAACTATGCCAATATTGAAAAGTTTTTCCTACACAAGCGTAGGGAATTTGCTTTAATATGGACATAATTTTGTCTAGTGTGTAGATGCCATTAGAATCAACGCACTCTGGATAACAATATTAGAAAGATTATAAATTTTAAACTCCAAGATCAACCTTTCAATTCTGTAATGAATCTTTGAAATTTAAATATTTGAAACGGTATTCTAAAAGCTGATTTAAATATACTAGTAAAGATTTTAATTTTGAAGTGGTCATGTTTTCTAATCTGTAAGATAAATTCACTGCAAGCTTCACAATAATTTAAGATGAAAATAATAATTTCAAAGCTAATAAAGGTTTTTTTTCGAAAATTTTTTTTTTTTTAAATCCAATTCAAAGTTTTTATTAACTTTGAATAGAACTTGTATAAAAAGCGTCTTTTTACTTTTTAAAAAACCAAAAAAAAAAATGTAATAAAATAAAAAAAAGCTTGAATTAAAGTCAAAATTTTCTTAACTATTCTGAGCTAACTTGAGTATCAGGAGGATAAACTTCTTCCGGGTGCGTCAGAGGTAATTATTCTTTCAGGTTAGAAGGGAGTTTATCTTCCTAATTTTCAAGATACTTCTTAAGTTAGTGGTGTTACAAATATTCTGAGCCAAGTTCAATTTTCCATACAAAGTAAGGAAATTGTGTCAAATTTCAGTCAGCTTGCTATATCGGACAATTCTTTTGTTTCTAGAATTGCTAAAAATGTTGTTTTCTTGAAATCTCTAGAAATTGTTGCAGCAATGGCAAAGTAATAAAAGAGCGCTATCTCTACGAACGAGATGCTATAGAAGGATCCTTGGAAAAGCTCCGGAAGGGTAAGAAATTTTCGAAGAGCTTCGCGTTCGATATTGAACACAAAAATGACTATTTTTTTTAAAGAAAATAGAGACGTTTTAAATTATGCTACAAGATTTCAAACAACATTTCTGAAAAGTAAGTCATAAAAAATTTCAATTTGTAAATATGACGCTATAAATTTAAAATATTGATACTAATGCAACTTGTCCGAAATTTGACACAGTTCTGATATAAAAAGCACTAAAATGGCCTCTTATACATTTGAGATATTTATGTTCATATTGAAGGAAATTGTTTACATTTTTGTGTAGGGAAAATGTCAAATATGGACATAAAATTGATCTAGAGTGTGTAGGGGTCATAAAACATTATTTCAACTCCTATGATGCCGAATGATAGACCAGCTTACAAAACTTTGACATTTCTATTTCAATTTCGTGAAGTTTGTTGCGTTTTCTGCTTAAATGATTAAATAAATTAACAAGCTTAGAATTAAAGGATTTTTATTGGAAAATAATAGCCTAAACACACTAGAGAAATTTACACTAACGTGTATGTCCATATTGAAGCTACACCATAGGGAATTTGCGTCAATATGGACATAAATTGCTCTAGTGTGTAGATGACATAAAAATCAGCATTTAAATATCGTTTAAATAAAGGATTACAATTAAATCAATATTGCCTCCGAGCTGTGTAAAAAATTCTAACACATTCTGAAGAAGAAGAAGGTTGTATATTGCACAGAAATTCATAAATCATAAATAAATTATAAGTGAAATTCTCCATCTTTACTTGATTTCCTAAAAGATATTGTATTTCTTTATTACTTACAGCAATATAACTTATCTACATTCGATCACCCAATAAAATAAACTTTAACAATTTTTTTTATCAATTTAGCTAATCAAATAGAGAAATCAGTTGACTTCTATGCCACTTTTTGGCTTATCTCCATTAATTATTTCGAATAATTTTTCACTCAATCAATTGTCTGCTTCTGTAGCTTTTTTTTGTTAATGAAGAAAGATTGCCAATTTTTATCACAATCTCTCATTCGTTCTCTTGAAGACTTTTCTTTTTTGTCCATTATGCCATTGGCTGAGCTAAAAAGTATTCTAATGAAAATGTCTTAAAAGGTGCCTCATCTCATTCAAAAACAAATACTTTAATATCCAACCTTCCAAGTCGCTACAAATCACACACTGTTCAGTAATTGAGAAAGAATACTTACAACAGGAACTACCCTCTCAGCTGAGAGGGAGAGAGAGAGAAAATTTACGGCAGCGACCGGAAGTGTTGGGGCAGCTGGGCCTTGTAGTAGTAGGCGCAAATGCCGACGAGGATGGAAAAGGCCGTTGTTACCAGCACGATGCGTCGATTGAGAAGAGTATGAGGCAGAAGACGATTGAGGAATCCAATGGGTACAGGACGATCTCTTTTCTTCTGCATGGCAGCTCGTCGACGCCTCATTCGCTCTTCTTCCTCGGCCCTCCTTATCTTCTCACGCTCCTGCATCTGACGGACCTGTAAGTTGACCGAATCCAAAAAAAAAAATTAACTCTTGATAAAGAAGTAAAGTAAAGTGCCCATGCTTCGTACGGTTCCAAGCTTCGTAATAACTAAATTTTTCCTATGTTTCTCAATAAATATGACTCCAGAATTTAAAAAAATAGGCACTTTCCCCTAGTTTTAGTCACATTTATTAAGAAACGTAGGAAAAAATGTGGTCATTATAAAGGTTTGGATCATATGAAGCATGGGCACTTTCCTCTAGATAAACAAACTTTACCTGTTCCTCAACTTTCGCTGGGGGATAACGTACATAGAGCTGTTGAGCATGACGCAGGAGATATTCAAAAGGCAGGTCATCAGGTAATTGCGACAAAAGACAATGGATGCTGGCCATGTCGCATTCTTCGCGGAAGATCTCATCTTCCCTGTGCAGAACAATGGCAGCAGTGACGTAGATGGGCAGGAGGAAGGGAGAGGCCAGGAAGTAATCATAGAGTCGAACTACAGCACGGTACTGGTTGAGACTGTGTCCAAACCACGTAAGGTACCAGGGCAGGGCAAATAGAGTGCCAACGGATGAACGTTCGAGAAAATCATGAAGGGCCTGATTTTCGCCACGAATAATGGGATAGAGAAAAAGAAGACGACGCTGTGTTGGCTCCATTGTTTCCTGCATGCACTCCACAAGGTGCTGCGTCGAAAGGATTTCCATCACGTGAAATGCCACGTCCTCCCCAACAACCAGGAGAAATGTAATGGCCACATCGTGGTAACCCTTTAAATAGAATCCCAGAAAAGATTTTCTTTTTATAACTCATTCTGGACTCTGGTCGTTATCATATCATGATTGGCAGGCAGTTGAAAACATTAAGCCGAGACACATACCAGTTACAAAGAGTTCCGTTTTGAATGACATTTTCGGGACCGAAAAAAACGAAGTCACTCATGATAAAAAAAAATGCATATACACGTAGGAGATATCTTTAGGATGGGTCCTGGTCAAAATCCCGAATTCTTAATAGTGTCATAGCTACTCTCACGACTCACGATTGCACTGCGCTTACTAGAGGTAAAGGAAGATTTTCTGTAGGGGAAAGTGACTATGCTTGATACTGTAAAATGATGTCCAAGTTTTGTGATTTTTTTCTAATTAACACACAAACCGAAGCGATTCTTCCAATATGACAAAAAAATGTCTCACTTATTAGGTTCTTAATCCAACCTCAAATAGTTCCTGGAAATCCTTAGATTTTCCTCAAGAAGAAAATGAAAATTCAATGGCGATTTTTATACAAGTCGGGTCCGGGGCCTTCCTGTATAATAATTGATTCGACAATTCGGAGGTCCATTTTCACTGCAAAAAATTCACCGGATACAAAAAATTGCACATCAATATTTAGACGGAACTCTAATCTATCTGCTTAAATCGTTTATATGACTGGTTATTAGTTTTAAAATCACTTTTATGTAATTTTTCTAAGCCATGTTTTTATGACATTAGGGCGCTAGCGAAAACCATTTTTTCAGTTTGAGTCTATGAAAATGACACTCTGCAACCTTAAAATTTAGGCAACAGGGTTGAAGATTATGTCAATTGTCGGTAAAATTGGCGGATTGCAATATGTGTAATTATGAAAGAATCACATCTAATGATATAGTTGCCACATTAAAATTATCATTCATGGACCCTTCTTAAAATATAGGATGGATACAAGTAGAATTTATGAATTTGTTACCACCCACAAAAACAGTGTCCACCAAGTACAAATATTTTTACATAAATATTAGTACTGATGACCCCTCTATGTGCCTATGATAGTAGTTTTCGTGAACAGCGACATTAATTAAGAAATACTTATGAAATATCATGTATCGAAATTACAGTTTTGGGCCTATTTTTGATTTTTGCTTCCTGAAACTAGGAAAAAAGAGCTAGGATCCTAATTTTTTTAGGAAATGTGAGGCTTAGCACCAGCTATTGAAATATATTGCGACGAGTCATAACTATTGATTAACATAGGAAAAAAATAGTTATTATCAAGCTTGGATCGTATCAAGCATGGTCACTTTCCCCTATTATTATTATAATTTCGTCCCTTTCAGAATTTTGGCCCTTTAGTCCTATTCCAATTAAAAATGATAATAACTTTCATTTTAATTTTTAACTTTACTTTTCAAGTGTTTCTGCACGATCAACTTTTCTTTGTTTTAGTTCTTTTCACGACTATTTGGTGTTTTTGGAACACGACGCGAACTGGGAAAAACAGTCGAGACAAGAATCAAGACCAAGAAAAGTCAATAATGCAGAAACATTTCACTGAGAAAAGTTGTTTTGGAATCTGAGTTTAAGTTATATTTAAGCAAGAAAAAAATCAGTAAAAAGATAGTTTTGTTCAATAAAACATAAAATTTTACAAAAAGGGCATGTAAACTTAATTTTTCTGAAATTAAAAAAAAACAAACATGAACCTACGCTATCGAATTTTCTGCAGTAAAGTAAAATTTAGTGCTGTTGGAGAAGAATTTGAAGTATTGCTTTCAGAAATATTTACAGAGGTTTTGTGGTTAGAATCAAAATTAATTAATCTCGCATTTCAGAATATAAGTTTCTGGCTTTATTTCTGGGATAAGAGTATGTGGTCAACTAATGCATTCTAAGTAGATAGCTTTCTTTCAAAAACTAAAAGAAAATTAAATTTGAATCTACACTTTTGTGATCAAATTGGTTTGATTTTTTGAGGTTAGATTTCACATAACCTAAAATTTTTAAGTAGACTCAAATGAGAAGATGTCTAATAAGAAAAATATTAATTTGTGTTAGGGTTGGGAATGCATGCATTGCATTCGAAAATTAAGGTTTTTAGGATGAAAAACATTTATTGTCCCGTATATTTTCAGTATTAGTCAATACTCAGAAGAAGACAACGGAGAATACTTTGAACATGTTTATTACCCAGCGAGTACATGTAGCTAAAAATGGCAGTGTTTTCTGCAAAAATATGCTGAAAGCGCTGCCTTTTTTAGTTGTGCTCACTAGGTATTGTTTAGCAAAAATGAGTCCTGAAAAAAAGTTCAACTACCTATGTAAAACTGCCCCTCCCTCCCATAAGTATAAAACTTTATTACAAAAATAAAAAAAAATAGTGTAGAAATTTTAATTCTTGTTTAAATGCTTAAAAAAAATATTGCAACCCGAAAGAGATTGTAAAGAATCTCAATTTAATTCCTAAACACTCTAATAAAATAATGCAAGTAGGGTAAATTGGTACAAGTTGGACAATAGCAAAAGTTGGAAAATCTCGCTGGGACAAGTTGGACAGTCAATTTTTTCTTGATAAATACAGTACTAAATTTTAATTAGTATATTTTTCTATGTTATAGTTTAATTATTTGGTTCCTTGTGCTGCAAATAAAGTGAAAATCCATTCATATGAATAAGATTTAACGTATAAAATTCTCACCTCAATTGACAGTGTAACTTTTCACCGTCGAAAAAATACATCGATCGGCCATTTTTTCCTAATAAAAACACAAGAAGAGTGACTTTGGTTTTTCGGTTCTGTTGACATTTCTCAATATTTCTGGCAAATTTTAGTGGAATAAAGTGTTTAATCTCGATAGTTAACGGTACGTAATGGTTTTATTTGATATAATTACTAACTGTATGAAGAAAAAGTGCTTATTTGAAGCGTGAGCAAAAGTGACAAGTTGGACATCCGGAGATACGATTGTATTGCAGGGGTTTTCTTTTTATTTCAGATGGGTAAAAAGGCAAATAAATTGAAAAAGTACAAATCCTATACTCAAGACCAAGTGAACAAAGCACTGGAAGCTTTTCGTCAAGGAAAGTCACTAAGTCAGGTGTCAGTATTATTTGGGGTGCCAAGAACAACACTTTTTAATAAGCTGACCGGGAAATGTCCGGAAGAATGCTCTGGGGGAAGGCCTCCTACGCTGCCAAAAGATATAGAAGATGAGCTCGTTGAATGGATTTTAGGATGTAGTGACAAGTGGCATCCTATAACAAAAGATCAAGTCCTCAACACTGTGCAAATTATTTGTAAGAAGTTCAAGATTGTCAACGAGTTCACCGATGGAAGGCCAGGATACTCTTGGTTCAAGAGCTTTTTGAACAGATACCCAGAATTGAGACTTCGTACACCAGAAGCATACACAACCCAAAGAGCTGGTATTACCACTGAGTGGTTTGAGAAAACTCATGAATATTTAAAATCCAAAGATCTTCTGGAACTTCCTCCTGATCGCGTCTTTAATCTTGACGAAACGGGTGTAATGCTTTCGCCCAAAGGTGGACAGGTATCTAATATTATTCTATGGAGTTTTTAAATTCATGTTTGAAGAGGCTATGCAAGAAAAAAAAGAATTAGACTTCAGAAACAGGAAGAAAGGCTCAAAATAAAAGAAGAAAAGGAGCAAAGCAAGAAAATTAAAATATCCAAGAAAAAGATTTAATAAATAATATATATCTAAGCCTTAATGTTTATTACTTTTTAATTATACACTTTACCCTAGTGGTATAATTGATTCAGTTTGTATGGCATTCAGTAAAAAATCTTGAAACTTGCACAACCTTCCCCTACGCATTGTCCAAATTCCCACGTCCAACTTGTCCCACCCTGTCCAAATTATATTGTTTTGCACTCACGTATTTTTCTTGTATTTAAGAACTTTTCAAACTGTTTTTCAAGAATTTCCATGAAACGGTAATATTCTAGAAGAATCAAGGAGCAAATTTATGTATGTCATCAGGGAAAAATGTATTTATAATGTCTTTAATCTTGTATCAAAGTTCGAGCCTCTGGAAATTGTTCCAACTTATGCAACTTACCCTAAACTTGAGTAAATTAAATTCTCAAGGATGTCTCTTAAATTAAGAGCTCTTAATTTCTTTCCGTCTTTAAAATTTCCCAAATAAATAGTTCAAGTAATCCAATCAATTTTAGAAAAAATGCAGACAACAAGCAAGCGATAATGGTTGTAGTCATTCCGTGATACCACAGATAAGGAAAATGATGTAAGGTCGTAGACAATATTGTTAAGAATTTTAAAGATCAAAGGCCTTTGGAATTTGTAAACTTACTTGGTAGTACTTTAAATGCGGATACTTGATGATGACACGCAGTATGAGCACTGTGAGCTGATCCTGCAAAGCTATACGTTGCTCATAGGGGATTCCCGGGGGGAATCTCTTTAGAGATCTGTTGACATCGAGGATGACTTGATTATACTCAGGATGTGTCTTTAGTTCGTCGAGACTTGGTGCTGGCTCAACATCATTTGGATCAATGTTAACCAGAAGGGGCCAAACCTTCTTCCTCAGATCATCTGCATATATATTATGAACAAGGAATGAGAGTTTGTTTTAAAAATGTTTCCGGAAAGAGATTTCAAAAACTCACCATTTATTAGCCCATATTCCGAGAGTGCGAATTGTCGCCACGTCTCGAGGTTTGAGGTGGAATCCTCGAGGGCTGCCTCAATGTGTTTTCTCTTCTCCTGCTCCTCATGATTCTCCGGAACTGAGGGGGAAAGCAGAGAAATCAAGACGTGTCATGATATGGTCTGATAACCACGAAATTTTACTCACATCTTTTAAAACTCAACTTTACTGGTTCATCTGAACGCCTTTCATCGCATTCTTTACACTTATTCTGGTTTCCATCCTCCTTTGGAGTATCCTGGACAGCTTCCTTAGCCTCCAGCTTGTCTGACTTTTTGCTTAAAGTGGAGTTCCTTGAGTCGTAGCCTTCATCACAGTTTAGTGGTAGTTGCTCCTCTGCCATGGTTCTGGCATAACTCACAACAGATGGCAAATGTTCAAAATAAACACTTCTTCTTGTGATTCAGATGATGCACTGGAATATTTCTCAACTTTTCACTCCCTAAAAACTCCCACAGATAAAACCAAAACAAATAGACAAAAACACAGAGACCACACTGAAGTGCCTCTCGAAAGTGACAGTTTACTTAATTTGAAATGGCAGTTTGTACATCGATTTTATAGTTCACGCATTCTTCTCGATTTTTGGTTTTTCTTTAAAAAATTGATCACCTGCTCAGATTTATATTTCTCAAGCTACTCGACATTCAAATAAATAAAAAATCCCCGTTTATATTACTTTCTATAGGAAAGGATGTTAATAAAAAATCAAAGTAAATCAAAAACAACTCATCGATTTACCATAAAGAGCCTTAATGGCTCACATCTCCTGTTTATTTTCTTTCTTCAATGCACAAAATTTGATAAAAATGAAGCCAAAATCTACCCGATGAAATTCATTACGACCAAATGTAGGATAATATGAGCGAAGATAAAGTCAGCAAAGCCCCTTTCAGTAGAGATTCCATAGAATTGTGACTTGTTCTGAGGGTTTGATTGTAGTCTCAGGCAAACTGAAAGATATTGCATAAAAGTTACACTTATTTCCCGAAGGGGATAAATTTGTTGGTTCTCAGTGAATCCTTACCGCCCAGCACGAAGCAACTGACGCAGGAGATGAATCCGGAAAGGAATGAATTGAAGGGGAATGTTCCCACGAGGCAGCAATAAACAAACTGAACCACTCCCGTTAACAAAATGTAGAATAAGTATGCATCAATGATTTTGAGCTTCTTAGGAGTGTGATTAACGTATTCGTCGTAGAATTTGTTAAGAACCACTTTTAGATTTGTCATTTTCGCTGTGCTTTCCGTGGATTTTTTCTGAGCGAGAATCTTCCGGCAAACTTGACACGTCCTACTTTGCTATAAATTCATCGATTTTGATATTGGAGTTGATGGATGTTTTTCATCGAATACACAATCGATGAATTTGTGTTTGATAAACATTGTTTTGATTACTTTCTCTCGAGAAAATGGAAAAATCCGTGGCTTCTCAGTGTATTCTATGCGCTAAAAAGATCAGGGCATTCCTCAGTGAGGTTATTGTGAACGAATGCGTATGGGCAGTGCGAGATATGCTGCATGCTTTCTCCACAAAGCTGGTAAATCATTAACCTCAATGTCAAGGAAAATTTTTCACCAGGATTTCCGCTTTACAGGACGAAAATCATCCTCAAAATGATGTGATTCTCTGCGAATCATGTGCAATGGAGCTGGCACAAGCCTTTGAATTCCTTTTGAAAATCCAGAAAGCTGAAGATCTGCTCAAAATACAAGAGGCAATTGAAGTTCCGGATGAGGAAGAAATGGTCACTGAATCAGAGGTCCCAGAGTTAGAGGAGAGTGATTTCAACATGGATGCTTTCATTGAGAAAATTCCAGAACCAGTTGCACCACCAAAGCCAAAGGCAACGCCTCCTCAGAAGAAGCAGAAAGAACCCTTTGATGGAGTTATTCATATTGAAGAAATTGATTATCCTTCTAGGGTAGTCATCTTTCCACAGTTTGTTGTGTGTCCGGCAGAGACGAAGAAGCTCTTGAGTGATGTGGCCAGTGGCAGGATCAGTGAGGAGTTTCTCCAGAGGCGGAATAATCTCAAAATGCTAGATGTGACTGGAATGATGATTTCTCTCAATAATCATCATGGTGTCCTTCAGCATGAATTGGTTGAGAGTGAACATGACAAAGATGATATGTATCTCTGCAGATACTGCCCCAAATCTTTCACTACAGCTCATCATCTCATGATGCATACGAGGTATAGAAATGATGGAGATCTTTGTAGATTGCAGAATTGCCTAAATCCATAAATTCTTTACAGGAAATCGCACATGTGCCAGTTTTGTCTTTTGGGCTTTGCTAAAGTCGATGATCTGCACGTTCACATTGAGCAGGATCATCACAGATTCGAGTGCCACTTTTGTCCACGCGAATTTTCCTGCAACAATAACCTGCGGATGCACCTGAAAAAGAGACATGGAATTGCTTTGCCAGCTTACGTATCTTTGATTACAGTTGAAAAGCAAGAAGAGGCGATAGGACGAGAGAGTGTCCTTCCCAAAGCACAGGAAGAGGCTCAGAAGAGTTAGTAACTTGTATTGCAAGCTCAAAGGACCTAATAAATTTTTAAAACTTCCTTCGCATGCTGCTGTGCTGTGTGTGTCGTTTGACTGTGTTAATTTCTGATATAAAGCCACAGATTCTTAACAAAACTTTAGTAGCAAGAAACTTTGAGGGCTGATAGTAAAATGAGTAAAATCCTTACTATTTTCTTCTCTCTGCGAGCGCACAAAAATTATCATAACGAAAACTCATCGAAAGTGACCCAAAACCCTATAAATTTGTCTATACAGACATTTTCCCTCAATTCCGTGGACGGTTCTTGTCATTTTCTTGAGAAGAAAAATTCTTTAGTGGGGTTATAGTGTTTTGGTATTTTCATCACGCAAGAAAATTGCGAAAAATCAGTGAAAAATGGCAGCAAGTCGCGAGGCTGTGGTGAGGACCCTCAAACAGGTGCGCCCCATTCTATCTGTGGATAAATCTGAGGCCAGAAGACGTGTTTTCAACCTCTACAGGGCATGGTACCGTCAAATTCCCTACATAGGTAAGCCCCCTGATTATGTCACAGTCCGGAAGATTTTCCTGACCCGTAGATTCTTACAGTGATGGACTACGATATCCCCAAATCTGTAGAGCAATGCCGTGAGAAGTTGCGGGAGGAGTTCCTGAAGCACAAGAATGTATCGGACATCCGGGTGATTGACATGCTAGTCATCAAAGTAAGTCATCTTTCCGGGGCTCTTGAGCTACTTCCTGATGCTAATTTCTCTGTGTCTTTCAGGGTCAAATGGAATTGAAGGAGTCTGTGGAGATTTGGAAGCAAAAAGGACACATTATGCGCTACTTTAAGGAGACTTTTGAGCCAAAACCAACTGACTTCCTCTCGAAGTTTCTCTCTGGCCACAATTGAGCTACTGCCTCAAGGAGGATTCTTCAGATTTGTTAATTATCTAGTTGGAATGTAAATAAAACTCGTGGAAGTATGATGAAAATATTTCAAAAATTCCTGTGATTTCTTGGATTGAGAAACCTCTTCAAAAAGTGGGGTTATGTCCACTTGAATTTTTTCCAATTTACTAAGATTTTTCCCAAAGTTTTCGCGGAAAATTACCAAATTTTCTTTTTTGGAGTACCAACGTTGGGATTTTTGGACAACAATCTCAAAATTGTCCTGAAAATAATCTTCAAAAATTTTTATAGGATATTTTACATGCCTATATTTTACAGTGTAAATTAATGTAGAGAAATGTCAAATAGTGAAATTTGAGAGCGTCCTTTCTGTAAACTCTGCATTTATAGCGCCCCAAAAAGGCTAAAAATCATGGAAAAGTCTTATTCAAGAGGTCGTCCTGTGCATCCAGAATACCATAAATTGGGCTTCAGAAGAATAAAAGTGGATGGAAAGAGTTCAGTGGTGTGCGAACACTGCAAATGCGTCCTGCAGAATACGGCAACAAAACGGCTCCGGGGTCACCGGTAAGTAATCTCAGATGCGCTAAAATGGCCCCCAATAACATCTACATTGTCTATCTTGCAGAAATGTGTGCCAGATGACGCCAAAAACGGAAAATGTTAAGCAGGAGGATGCTCATGAGAGAGATGAGATTCCCACGAAACCCGACTCGAATCAAAGGTTTACTGTTTCCTATGGGTCTTCAGACGATTTCCCAGAAGCAGTGAGCCCTAAGGAAGAGGATCCCCTGAATTCGTATAGTCGCACAAATGTTTCCTCGTACATTGAGCTGCAGCCGCCGAGTCCGGGAGTTGAGTATGGCGCCTACTCAGATGATTCTGTCGAAGAAAGTGCACAGACCCCCGTTAAAAATATCCCCAAGCCCATCCGGACACCTGTTCCAAGGAAACGCCTACGCCTTTCAGCAGAACCCGAAAATGTAATGGACATGATGAAGCAGATGTTGGAGACATTCTCGGGAATGATCCAGCAAAAATCGCAGACGCATACAGCAGATTATGCTGATGAGGCTTTTTGCAATTGGCTCCTAACGCAATTCGCCTCAATGTCGGCTCAGCGGAAGCTCAGGGTGCAGCACGAAATCTCCAATATGATGTTCAGGGCACAGACAGAAGAGTCATCCGGTGTCGACATATGAGATCACCATTCCGGGAGTTAATTTAGGCGCGTGTCCCGTTCTAAAGTGTCGTATGTCGTATAACTTCTTTTTAAATTGTGTAAAAGTTAATTGGCCACTAATAAGTGCAAAATATGGATTACTTTGAAAATTTTTCTAGCTGAGTTTTATTTTATCTGTTAATTTAAGGTTTGATAGAACAAATTTGAAAAATAAAAGTCAAATTGATGAAATAAAAATAAAATAAAATTAAACAGGATTATTTCATTCATAGTCGCGTCTTTAATAGCCAAGTTCCATGGTAAAAGTCTATTTAAGCTGGCGCATAAACCACCATCTATACAGCTAAGATTCAAGAGTAAAACGCTACACGGCTACACCCTGGAAAACTCATTCAGAGAACTCGTGAAACGCGTGAAATTGGTTTCAAACGTTTCTTACTCACCCCTGTATCAAGGGGTAACTCATATTTAGTAGCTCTTGCCAATTTGCTTAGAAACGCTTCGTGAAACAAGAGAAACCCAAAAATTGGATTGCAAAGCATGAGAAACCACAAGAAATCTCTCCCAATAAAAATGGGAATGAGTTACCTCTTAGAACCTATAGATTTTTTCGGGTAAAAGGTTCGGTGAAATATTGGAAACTCAAGTAAATTTTTCATAAAAAAATAATATGACTATTATACCCATTATAAAACATCTTACAGGGAGCTCCGGCTTAAGTGAAAACGAATTGAAAGAATTTGATATAAAATTTCCTATTGGGAGAGCTCATTTAAAAAAATAATTTTTGAATTGCCCCTAAATGTATACCAAATTATTTTCAAGCGGTAAATTTGAAATAAATTCTTATTGCTCCGACACACCTTTTAGATCTGGAAAATTTCATGAAGTCGAAATTTCTTTCTTTCTCACATGTTTTGCATATGACTATCTCATTCTTTCGCATACCAAATTCGATTGAGCTAAATTAAATTTGGACGGAGTGATGTTTAAGAGGAGAAGAAGAGCGCGAGAGAATGAGATAGACATATGCAAAACATGTGAGAAAGAAAGGGAACCGGATTTCGACTTCATGAAATTTTCCTAATTTAAAAGGTGTGTGCCGGACGGAGCCATTAGAACCGAAAATTTTTGCATACATCACGGCGTTTCCGTATGTTATTACAAAGATATTTGGAGTAAATTCGCGGACTTTGCTTCGGTCCCGAGAATTTTTTTTCAAAGCGGAACTCTCTGTATTTGTTTTAATTCATTTAAATTCATCTTCATGGCCGAACAAGTTTTTAAAAAGTAAATAAATTGAAAACAATGCTATTTTTTACATTATTCTGTTGACCTAGAGCAGGGCAAGAAATTTCAAAATAAATTTACGGGGAGTTTCTGGAAAATTCTACAAATTTCAGAAAAAAATCGGAAAATTTCAGAAAAAATCGGAGCATTTTTCTGTTGCTCTTGAAAGAGGTGCATAGAGCAGATGGTAAAAATTTGACAGTTGACAGAATTCGCGAATCCGAAATGAAATATTTCTCGGGATTTTCCGTGGGAATTCCGTTGGTTGGCACGGTTAAAAAAATCAACATCTGACAGTGAATATTAAAAAATTCGATACGTTATTGTACATATAAAAGTGCAACAAATAAATATTTTCTGATATTTTCATTTAAAAATTCACCCATTTGGATTTGATTACTCAAAGCAAATTTATTATAAGTCAAAATTAAAAGTAATAGAATTGATTTTCAGATAAAAATTAGTTATCGGCTATAAATCGGTTCATTACCAGTTCAGAACCGATTAGAACCGGTTCAGTTTTATAGGAAATTCCAAGACCTTTCCAACGAGCGTAAACACAATAATATTCTGTTGAAAAATTCGCTCTCTGGTGTCTTTTTAACTTTTGACCTTGAAAAAAAAAACGTTATTAGGAATGATTCAACGGTATTTTCGTCTAAGGATGAAATGTTCGCCTGGACGAAATGTTTTCGAGCAATCCCAAAAAACATGTTTTTGGAGGGGAAGGGGAGGTTGGCGGGGGATGTGGGGCACGTTAACGATCCTTGGGTCCACTTATGGGGGGGTCCCCTTTAGGTCCCAAGTCGCTATTTTGAACCGTTTGGCTTCTAGAGCTGGTGACAGCCGAGCGGATAACATCGTGACGCCAAAAAACTCAGAACTTCAGATTTCCAAAATTCTACCAAAATTTCGGGATAAGGAGTCAAAATATATATATAACTCAAAATCGAGGGATTATATATGTATACTGCTCTCTCCGTGGAGTTCGAACAGTAAAAAAAAACAAATACAATATTTCCTAAAAGCAGAAGAGTTAAACTCGATCTTAAAAGATGCATTTTCGAAACAAAAAACATAAAATTTTGATTTTTGGGAAAATTTCATGCAAATACATATTACCATTGGCGGCGCATTTTACACCATACATTTCGTCTCGTAAAATATGTTCTGATTCTGATGAAGGTAAAATAAATCTGCCGTTTAATACGAATTTAACCAAATTTAACTCAAGCTAACAGGAAATGTTTAGTTTTTTGACGTCAGATATAGCTCTATTGTCAGTATTTCAGTAATCTTGTCCACTGCAAAGCTTTTTTTTTTAAGAATCCAGAACCAAATCTAAACAGCCGAATTTTTAAAATTTTAAATGAAATTTTCAAATAATAGTTGAGATGTTGTAGTTTTGTTTCTTAAGAGCTTGAAGTAAATTAATTATTTTTTTTGTTATATTGAGAAAAAATGCTTTTTTTAATGTACATTCTGCACACCCACGTAAACTCGTAAGTTTAGATTTTTTTTGCACAAATGTTTTCAGGTGGCGAAGAAAAGTGGCGGAGAATCGGCAGGCGAGGGCTGCTAACCTGCATGTCCTTAAGAACGACCCCAGGGATAAGCGGTTGAAAATGATAATTATGATGATGGTCATGAGATGATGATGTTTTCAGGTTATGTTCTTTTATCAAAATTATTTCTTCGTGATATAAGAGAAGAACATTCATCTGCACTGCAGTAAATTAATTTTTTTATCATATATTTTTAGTTTAGGTCTAAACATGCAATGTGCATCGCGTAAGTGTCCATCATAAAATTTTTTTTTTCGTTTTAAGATTATGTTGAACATAACCCTAAAATGCATGGATAGTGTTTTTGTTTTTAGTTTTATTTTCGTCTAAATGGTATAATCTAAAATATACTAAGTTTGTACATACACTCAACTCTTCGTTATCCGGCACTTCGTTATCCGGGTGACACCTGCCAAACACTGGCGGTTGATATATTCAAAATTATTTTCAGTAAACATGAAGTTTGTCCAGAGTGAATTAAAGTATTATTAACATTGTATCGAAGTTTTTAATGCATAATTGTGATAAAAAATGAAACATAAGCACACCATGAAGAAAATTCTCTTTTTCTTTGTCAGACAGAAAATAAATTCACACTGCACAAAATAGAAAAACCGTTGATCATTCAAAAAATCTAAATGTCATTTTGTCCCCCAGTCAGTCGGATAACGAAGAGTCTACTGTAGTGACTGTAGTAGATAGCCGGCCGGGAATGGTTTATTTCTTCAATTTTATACCTGAGTTAGACCCTTGATACACTTACGATTTAAGCCGAGAGACGGCTTAGTGGAAAATGATAGAAATGTGGTTTAACTATTATTTCGAATTGAAATTACACTCTATAACTCTAAGCCGTCTCTCGCGGCTAATTCTAAGGTCTGTCAAGGTCCTTACTCCTGTCACACGGATTACATAGCAGGTACACCAAACTTTTTCTGAATCACCCTTTTTGACCTTTTTTACCGTGTTTCTGTTTCTACTGTTTCTTGGTTTCTTCCCTCCTGCATTTAATTTTTCCATATTTTCTCTGTGTATCTTCTGGTATCTTTCTTCTTTATCTTCTTTACAGTGTATCAACCGTTAAATTGAATATTCAGTATTTCCTTGTCAGTTTTAGTAAAACTTTAGCCTGCTTTTTGAGTGCGTGTTTTCTTTTTTTTCTCTTCACATTTTTTTGTGATTTTACTTGAATTTTTCTAATTTTCTAAGCCATTTTATCTTTAAAAGTGTTCTTTTAGGCACATTGATTGAGTTTATGGTGGAAAAACTGTATTTTCGCAAAGAAGTTACGTGGAAAAGTGTTGAGAAAATTTTGTGTTGCTTTTGGAATTCAAGATGTCAGCACGAAAGATAAACAATCGCTCGAGAGTGAGATTACAGGCATAATGCTTCATCCCTGGGTTGATCAATTTACCTGATAAACCTTTAGTAGGAGATGAAGTGATGAGTTTGAGTAGAGAGATGGCCAGAGGGCCGGTGATTTTGGTGAAAATTTGCCTTGTTTTGTGGATTTTGGGAGCAAATTCAGTGGCTTCCGATGGAAATGGCTCCATCAATCTCCTGTTCACCACATATCAGGACATTCGGTGGGCCAATGTTAGTGGTAGTGAGATTCATATTGAAGTGTTGACCAAAGATCTGGTGGAGGGAGCAGCTATTGACTTCCATGCTGCTCGGAAGCTGGTTTGTTGGGCTGATCAGGGCCGGGAGAGGGTTGAGTGCATGAAGATGAATGGGATGAAACCAGCCAGAAGGGATATTGTGGTGGCAGCTAAAGCAAAAGTAGATGGGCTGGCAATTGATTGGATCACAGAGAAGATCTACTGGACAGTGAGTGAGACGAACAAAATTGAAGTAACCTCCTTGGATGGGAGGTATAGGAAAGTCCTATTCTGGATGGATGTGGATCAGCCTAGAGGGATTGCGGTGGTTCCTGCCAGGAAGCTGCTTGTGTGGACAGATTGGGGTGAGAGCCCAAAAATCGAATCCTCAAGCATGGATGGTGATCCGGGAAGTAGAAAGGTTTTGGTGAAGGATAAGGGTATCTTCTGGCCAAATGGCTTGGCGGTAGATTTGGAACGTGAACTGATCTACTGGGTGGATGGAAAATTGCACACACTGCAAGTGATGCGTCTCGATGGTGGTGACAGACGCACTCTGGCCACAAATCTCATCTACCCTTACAGCCTGACTATGCTACAGGAACACATTTTCTGGACAGACTGGCAACTCTATGCAATCAATACTCTAGCTTCAGGTGAAGTCCGGGAGCTCTTCAATGTTTCAGTATCCCCAATTTCTGTGAGGATCTGGGATCAACGTATTCAACCGCCGGGCGATAGTCCTTGTCAGATATCCAATGGGAATTGTTCCCATTTGTGCCTCCTGGCCCAGAATGCCGCAGGATACACTTGTGCGTGTCCTACTGGCATTCGGCTGGTCACCAATACAACCTGTGCTGAACATCCCACGGATATGCTCTTCCTCGTGCAACGCACTCAAATCAGCCGCATTTCCCTGGACACTCCGGACTTTACGAGTTTTCCGCTGATGCTGAGTCGAGTGAAGTACGCCATTGCCATTGATTACGATCCCGTGGAGGATTCAGTTTACTGGTCAGATGGAGATGTTCACACTATCAGGAGAGTTAAGCAGGATGGACAGGGTCCTGTGGAGACAATTGTATCAGCAATTGCTCACGCAGATGGATTGGCATTGGATTGGCTGGCTAGGAATCTCTATTGGACCGATACAGGGATGGATCGTATTGAGGTAAGTTCTGTTATCGAAGAAAAAATTTCTTGCTGTCCTAAATCAATCGTAGTAGGCTAGGCTGATTCGTATTCGGATAAAATTTATTGCTAAATTGAAGTAGGCATTGAAGTGAAAAAAACAGTTGATATAGAACGTGATGAGTAGCAGCAGAATTCAAACTTTCAAGAAAATGACTAAAATCTACTATTTCCTTAATGAATAAGTAAGATCCTCAATATTCCAAAGCGGTAAATGCTATTTTCCTGTGTGAGTACCTGATTATGTGACGTAATTGTGAAGATAAATTCAATTTCGATTTGGGTATAAAAGAGTGAATTAAAATAAATTATGCAACACGTTTCAGAAAGAATAGTCTTGATTTCGTTTTAGTTTTCGGATTTAATATTTGATAAAAAAAGTAATGAATAGTCAGAAAATATTATAAAGCAAGATCAGAATAAACGCAGAATTTGAAAATATTGATAAATTAATTGAAAGAATTGTTAAATCTTTGGGTACATAAAAATCAGTGCGTAATGCTCAAAAGAAAAAAAAAAACAAAATTGAAAAATAGAGGCGAAAACAGACGAAAATTTATAAAAATTATAATAAATATAATTTATAAGTAGAAATCTGTCTATTATTTCTCAAATGAAGTCAATGTGTTCACTAAATCTTTAAAAATAAAACTGTTAAAATCAAACCCCTTTTGGAATATGTAAAATTAATTGACATTGCCTCCTTTTCCTCACAGTTCCAGGTTATTTTGACTTGATTTAAAAAAATGACTATTTTTAAAGTTTCTCATCAACCTGTAAAACTGTATAATGCCCAACGCACATTAACTTTTGTTTTGTAAACATGTTTTTGACATTTCAGTGAGAGTGAGTGAGATCTAAATCTAGTCATCTTGCTCACTCTCATAGAAAATTTTGAAAACATGTTTACAAACAAAAATTATTGTGCGCTGGACATAAGGCCACATAAATCGTAATTTACTTCGTGAAATATATCAATTCCTAATGTTTTTTCTACTTAATTTGACGATAATAAGTCTAACAAGCTCCTCTCGAGGAGCATGTTTATAAATCAAAAATTTTATTAGTTAATAAAATGTTAAGCACTGTGCATAGGAACACTTATTAATTTGAAATTAAGCTTTCAACGGCAATTTTAATAAGTAACTTATTTATAAATAAGTAAGCTGGTTACTGTGCATAGCTTTTCTTATTTATTAACGAATTAATAAGTCAACTGGTTACTGTGCATACCCCCCAAAGCTGGGCGTAAGCGCGATTTTATCCGCCTTTTGTTTGAACTGTGCATGTTTTTAATCGTAATTTTCTCCGTTTTTTGTTTCAGCTGTGCGTGTTTTTAAGCACAATCTTAACTGTTTTATCCTTAATCTATGCGTATTTTTAGCACAATTTTAACCATTTTATGATTTAACTGTGCGTGTTTTTAGCGCAAGCCTAACCGTTTTATACTTTATCTGAGCGTATTTTGACCACAATTTTAACGAAATTAATTTAATTTTAATGACATAACATGCTGAATTTGATCAATATGAGTATTGGTCAATTTATATAGCCAGATATTTGTGGACTATACAATAGCTGGTCAATTTTCATATATTTATTAGTGAATCAATTTTTAATTAATTAAAAGTCAGTTTTCTAATAATTGAAAAGATATTTTTAGACAAGAGTAAATTTGAGCTTATATTTTATGAGAAAATGTTTCAAGGATATATTTAACAAATTATACTCCTGAACAAGTCTAAGAATTCATAATACAAAATAATATTGTCGCTTTATTGAATTTCAGAAAATATAGTTTTGGGGTAGAAGTCCTATAGTGGTAGACTTAAAAAGGAATTCGAAAAATTATCTTGCTATCTTTATCCCGGGAATAAGCGTATTTTCGTGCCCGAAAAAATTTAGGGAAATGGAATTATGTACCTAGAGGTGATTGCGTTTGATTAAGTCTAAATGAGCTGCATTTATAAAAATGACTTTTTGGTTTTTACCCGGAGTTCTTCAAGAAATTTTCAGAATATTCAAAAAATTTACCTCAATTAAAGACATTTAATTTTTTTTTAAATAAGCATAAAGTATTTTTCTATTTCGCGCTTCACAAAATAGTACTCCCTCCGTTCCGAAATAAGTCGTACGTTTGGGGAAAAATTAGGAATTAAGGAATGGTTTCAGAGAATGTTTTTGTTATTTGCAAATATCTTATGTATGAACTATCTTCCATGTTCAGGGATAATATGGGGATCCTATGACGATGGTATGTTGAGGATTCGATATGTTGTAGTTGTCCATTTTTAGCGTTTTTTACAAAGAGCTCCGGTAGATAGTTAATTACTAAAAAATGGACTGTGATTAACATTACAGGCTACAATTTGTTCTAAATTTTTAGTATTCACAAGTAGAACTCAACAGTTATTACCGATATCACATTTTTTATATCTCAAATTTTGCAGAATGAGCAATAAAAAGAACATCCTTTTTTTATGTGTTCGAATACCTGGATGCAAAATGGAGAGAGATAGGGACTTGGGATCTTCAGCGGACCCCCCATAAGTTGACTCTGGGACCATTTATATGTTTCTCTAAAACATATCCAGAATTGAAGAAAAAAAATCGCACGACGTGTTTTCGAGCAATTTCAAAAAACATGATTTTGGAGGGGAAGGGAGGGAGTGGGGGCAAAATAAAGAACATATTAATGGTCCCAGGGTCAACTTATGGGGGGGGGGGGTCCCCCGCAGGCCCTAAGTCTGTATCTCTCACCATTCTGCACCTATTTTGGATTGAAAATAAAACACCAAAAATAAGACATTTTTAAGACATTCGTTCCTCAATATATCATCAAGACTGCACCCCTACTTTAGTACTGGACATTAGCAATAGTTCTTTACAAGAGATAATTGTTGATACACAAAACAGTTACCAACAAACTTTCCCTTAATCCCATTTTTTTCCCAAACGTATGACTTATTTCGGAACAATAATTTTTCCCAAACGTACGACTTACAGTAGAGTCTCCTAAATTCGAACGCTCGGGGGGTATTTTTGACATTTCTCACCTCCCAAATTCGAACGATTTTTTCAAAACTAACGAAATTTGTGTGAGATTAAATTGTACTTTGAATCAAATTCCCGTACTTTCACGCAAGTCTTAGTGGTAACATTCTTCATTTTCATTTTACACGACCATAATGTATGTAAACCTTCAGGAAGTAGCACATAAATATGATTTTTATTCACCAAGAATACGAACTTTCTAACATCACCTCACAATTGACATTTTGAATCCAAACGTCGTTCGAATTTGAGAGATTCAGATTTGAGAGACTCTACTGTATTTCGGAACGGAGGGAGTATTTGTCTAGTATCACTTTATTACTTCTTTAAATTCATATACTCTCCCGATCACATAAATTGTTCTTTAATTTATCACATCGTTTTTCTACGTTTCTGTACACTTCAATAAAATCAATAAAAAAATGTTTTTAAAAAATCCTAGAAATCGGGTCGGATAAATGTTTAAGTAATACCCGAAAATTTGATTTGACCGGATCGGGTCGAATCGGGTCGAATGTCGAATCGGGTCGGGTATGCATGCAGGGCTCTAGTTCACTTATTATAAGGATTTTGAATATAATTATTAGGGGAAAGTGCCCATGCTTGATACGATCCAAGCTTGATAATAACTATTTTTTTCCTACGTTAATCATTAATTATGACTCATAGCAATATATTTTAATAGCTGATCCTAAACCTCACATTTCCTAAAAAAAAATAGGATCCCAGCTCTTTTTTCCTAGTTTTAGGAAGCAAAAATCAAAAATGGGTCCAAAACTGTAATTTCGATACATGGTATTTCATAAGTTTTTTCTTAATTAATGTCGCTGTTCAGAAAAACTACTATCATAGGCACATAGAGGGTTCATCAGTATTAATATTGATGTAAAAATATTTTTATTTGGGGACACTGTTTTTGTGGGTGGTGACAAATTCATAAATTCTACCTGTGTCCATCCTATATTTTAAGAAGGGTCCATGAATGATAATTTGAATGTGGCAACTCTATCATTTGGTGTGATTCTTTCATAATTACACCTATTGTAATCCTCCAATTTTATCGACAATTGACATAGCCTTCAACCCTGTTGCCTGAATTTTAAGTTTGCAGAGTGACATTTTCATGGACTCAAAGTGAAAAAATGGTTTTCGCTAGCGCCCTAATGTCATAAAAGCATGGCTTAGAAAAATTACATAAGAGTGATTTTAAAACTAATAACCAGTCTTACAAACGATTTAAGTAGATAGATTAGAGTTTCGTCTAAATAGAGATGAGCAATTTTTTGTATCCGGTGAAATTTTTGCAATGAAAATGGGCCTCCGAATTGTCAAATCAATTATTATACAGGAAGGCCCTGGACCCAACTTGTATAAAAATCGCCACTGAATTTCCATTTTGTTCTTGAGGAAAATCTAAGGATTTCCAGGAACTATTTGAGGTGGAATTATGAACCTAATAAGTGAGATATTTTTTTGTCATAGTGCAAGAATCGCTTCGGTTTGTGTGTTAATCAGAAAAAAATCACAAACCTTGGAAATAATTTTACAGTATCAAACATGGGCACTTTCCCCTACTAGCCTTAGTAAAGTTGAAATCCCTATAAGGGTAAGGGTAAGAGGAAAGCACACTACCTTCAGACGATTCAAGCTTCGGACAATTAATTTTTTTTCTCTATTTTCCTTATGGATTTCACCCATAGATTTTTTTCTAAAAATTCGAGGCATTGAACTAGCTATTAAAATTTATTATTATAATGGGCAAAATTCATTTAAAATATATTGAAAAAAAAAATTGTTCGAAACATATTCGAACAATCGAACAATCGAAATAAATCGTCTCAAGGTAGCGCGCTTTCCCCTATATGCAAGGTAGCTTCAGAAATTAAGTTGTGGTGTTTTCTAAAGTGTCCGACTTTCCAAATTTTACCCAAAATATTTGTTTTTATCGTTTGGGTGCAGGTGAGTCGAATGGACGGCTCTTCTCGGTACGTGGTTATAAATGAGAACCTAAAGGAGCCGAGAGCAATTGCTGTAGCTCCAACTCTGGGTTGGATGTTCTGGAGTGACTGGAATGAGGAGATGCCTAAGATTGAACGTGCTGCTCTCGATGGTTCTGAACGAGTTGTGCTAGTGTCCAATGATCTTGGATGGCCAAATGGTATTGCCCTGGACTTTGCTGAGAACACGGTTTTCTGGTGTGATGCCAAAACTGACAAAATTGAGGTGAGTGTATTGTGCTGGAATTTAGAGAATGTTTGGGAATTTGAATTGCGGGATGTTTCCTTTTTTTTTGGGGGATGGTGCAGGTGGTCGGAATGAATGGGTCCAATCGCCGTGTGATTCTTTTTGAGCAATTGCCCCATGTTTTTGGACTGAGTCTGCTGGGAGATTTTATTTATTGGTCAGACTGGCAGAGGAGGTCCATTGAGAGGGCTCATAAGAAACAGGGTAATGATCGATTGGTGATTGTGGATCAGCATCCAGATCTGATGGGACTCAAAGTGGCGAGATTGAGAGAGGTGAATGGAACAAGTCCATGTGCTATTGACAATGGTGGCTGTTCCCATTTATGTTTCAATCGTCCTCATGATTTTGTCTGTCGTTGTCCAATTAATTTTGAATTGGCATCTGATCGGAAGACATGTTACACTCCTACGGCCTATTTGTTCTTTTCACGGATGCGTGGTCTTGGGAGAATTTCAATGGAGAGAAATGAGGGAAATTACAATGATCAGGTGACACCATACAAAGTTATCCGGGAGGTTCATGCTTTGGATGTTGATGATGTCTCGGGAATGCTATTCTGGACAGATCGACGAACAAAGTCCATTCAGAGGGTGTTGGTGAATGGAACAGATGTCCAAAAGATTGTTGATTCAGGTCTTGGACGTCCGGAAGCCATTGCAGTTGATTGGTTGGGTAGAAATGTTTTTTGGACGGATATTGAGTTGAGGAGAATCGAAGTGGCTCGATGGGATGGTACAAGTCGTAAAGTTTTGGTATGGCGAAGTGTCGAGGAGCCAAAGCATTTGGTTTTGGAGCCCAAAAGGGGATCAATGTACTGGACAGAACAACAATTGGAGGTTATTCAGAAGGCTGGAATGGATGGTTCAGAAGTTGCAACAATTGCCAAAAAAGTGGGAAGTGTCAATGGATTGACTCTCGATGATGCCACAAGGAGACTCTATTGGACTAGTCAGAGTACTCCAGCACGTATTGATTGGGTTGATTGCGATGGACAACGCAAGGGGGCAACTCTTTTGGATCTCCATGGAAGTGATCCTTTTGCAATTGCCATCTACAATGATTACGTTTACTGGAGTGATTGGAAGACGGGAGATGTTGAGCGTGTTCATAAGATTTCAGGCTCAAATCGCACGTTAATTCATGAAAATTTGGAATTTGTGAGATCTCTGGTGGTTTATCATACATCTCCGCCAACGCCAACATCCAATTTCAATAGGTGCAATGTAAACAATGGAGGATGTAGTCATCTCTGCCTGGCCAATCGCAACGGTTCAGTTTGTGCATGTCCAACTCACTATTTTCTGAATTCCGATGGAGTTTCGTGTAGTCCTCCAAAGGATTATTTGATCTTTAGTCAGAAAGCGACATTCGGCAGACTCTTTCCCAATTCAACGGACGTCCTGGATGCCTCATTTCCAGTTACAGGAAAGCACATCAGAGCCATTGAGTTTGATCCTGTTATGAAATTTCTATACTGGGTAAGTCCAAATTACTTTTTTTGTATTGTTAGGATGGAGTAACCACTTATCGCCACTTTTAGAAAAAAGTGAAATTAACTGTATTATAACTTTTGACCCCTTATTATCAGATAACTCAAATTTGACACAAAGTTACTTAGATATATTGGCTCTAGATCCGTCAAAGCAATAGTCCTACAATTTAACGCGGGAGTACCTAAAAAATTGATTTTTATTAACCCTTTAAGGATGAGAGGGTCAAAAATTGGAGGTCAGAAAAAACCACTTTTTCTGATTTTTTAGAAGAGCAAAACATAACTTTAGGAGACCGTAGGAAAATTTTCATTTTTGGGTCACCGGTGACCCAATCGTCCTTAAAGGGTTAACAATGCAAAAATAACCACTTCGTCGCCAATTATTACTACTTTTCGCCAGTTCTGTAACCACTTCTCGCCACCCACTTGGAAAGGTTCAAACTCGATTATTTAGAGCAATATTATGCAAAGAATACATTCAGCATTTCTTTTTCCCCATACCCACCTTATTATTACTCACATTAAATGATTTTTCTTCACTTTTAGGGCAGAATCACATTGACAGTAAAATGCTCACCGTCACCGTCAAAGCCCTCACCGTATTTCGTTTATTTACGCATTTTCATTGTAATTTTTACGCAAATTCTCAATTACCGTGTTACCTTATCTCATACTCGATGGAACTAGGTGAAAATAATATAAGAAAATTGAAGAAATAAAGCGAAAATGCGATAAACGGTGAGCAAAAAAAAACTGTATGAAAAACTGTAGCAAAACAATCCTACAGTTTTTTTTGCTTACCGTTTATCGCATTTTCGCTTTATTTATTCAATTTTCTTATACTATTTTCACCTAGTACCACCGAGTATGAGACAAGGTAATATCGTAATGGAAAATTTGAGTAAGAATTGCAATGAAAATGCGTGAATCAACGAAAAACGGTGAGGGCTTTGACGGTGACGGTGAGCATGTTACTGTCAATGTGATTCTGCCCTTATTTGAGAAATCAAAAATTAGACTATTGCAGAAAGTAAACAAAGTAGATTGGACAACTGAGAATCTATGAAGTGAAGTTAGCGTCGCCTATTGAAAAGGAATGGCGACAGGTGGTGAATCAATTTTAGAATATTACCACTTTCCGCCATGGCTCATTTTTACAAAACAATAATATAAAATAAAACATTAACTAACTAAATTTTATGTATTCGCCGAATGTAATTAAAAGTTCAATAGATAAATTATTTATTCAAAATCGTAAATTTTGTTCGATAAAAGTTTCATAACACTGACTATATTTGGTAAGAAATATTGGATTCGATGCACTTGCTTAAAATATTCCTCTAAAAAATGCTCAAACAATTAAATTCAAAACAAAAAATTAGTGTTTTTTGACTTTATAAGTAACACCAGTAGAAATACAAATAATTTTACAGCTAATTTATGTCACTAATAATGGAAAAATTGCAATTTCAATATAAGTGGCGAAAAGTGGGGCACTGCACTGGCGAGAAGTGGTGATTCCACCCTAACGTAATTTGAGAATTGATTTCAGTTAAAACTTTGATAATAGCGTGTCCAGTCCACTGTCCACGATAAAATTGTTCCTAAGAATATTGCTTTAAAAATGAAGTCTACATAATATTAAAAAAAAGAAAAATATTTTTTTAAACTTTAATTCATTGTAGATTTATTAAAAGTCTTCAGTCCATTCATTACTCTGTTTGATTTTGTGCATAAGACTGGGAGAAAATTTAAGTTTTTTAGCCACATCCCTCACAGATGTCAAAGGATTGTTCTTGTAGCGCATGATCACCTTTTTCTCCAAATCTCGATCTCCAATACCCCGATTATTTCCACATCCATGTTTTTGGGCAATGGTTTTACTGTTGGGGAATCGAAGAATCACCCTCCGGACGGTTTGGCGTGAGATAGGGTAAATTAAGCTAATTCAAAACCTGCTCCAAATGGAAATTTTTCGCTACTCCAAATGGAAACGTCACTGTTTTCATGATAAATTAATACAGTACTAAATTACTATATTTATATATTTTCTATGCCTCAGTTTCATTATTTAGTTAATTTTGCTCATAATAAAGCGAAAATCCATTCATATTCACAAATTTTAATTTGTTAATTTCTCAGAAAAATTAAAAGTGTACCTTTTCACCATCGAATTTTTCATCGATCGACCATGTTTTCCAATGAAAAACACAATAAAGTGACTGTTGTTTATTCGTTTTGTTTAATATTTATGTCATATTTCTGGCTAATTTTAGTTAAATTAAGTGCTAATCTTCATTGTTAACGGTACGTGAAGTTTTCAAATGAAATAATTACCTATTTCGTGAACAAAAAGAGTTTTTCTGAAGTGTCTGCAAATGCTTCAATAGAAAACACCGGAAATATGATTTTTTTTGGAGAGATTTTTTTATTGTTTTAGAAGGGAAAGGAGAAAAGACCCGAAATAAGAACAAATCCTGCACTCAGGTGCTCCTCAACAAGGTTTTGGAAGCCTTTCGTCGCGGTTTCACTTGCACTGTTTGTCTCCAATTAGAAACTTTCCCTTGTCTCCATTTGGATTAATATGTTTCCAATAAAAGCATTTTACATTCGCGTAGTTTTTGTATTTAAGAAGTTTTCAAATTATATTTAAAGAATTTTCACTAAACAGTAACATTATAGAAGAGTCAAAGAGCAAATTTATGTAATTCTCTTCAAAAAAAAAAAATATGAGTGTTGAATCTTCTGTCAAAGTTAAAGCGTATCGAAATTGTTTTGAATTAGGACATTTACCCTATTTGAGTTTTCCAAGGTTCGCGTAATTGATTCCAGGATTTTTTTTTAGATACGTTTACACGATCAGTTCCCTTCTCTTTTCCATTTTTAGGCGAGATTCTTAACAATCTCTCCTACTATAATCCTAACAAAATTTCATGTCCTCCGATCGAGCTCAAATTTGGCCAAAACGTGTTTCATCACTTCCTGATCACGAATATATGGCTGGCTAAGTTACGGTTCCCGGCCGGCCGGCCGGCCGCTCTTTGGAGCTTAATAGCTCCTAAACTAAAAGAGATATCGACTAGCTGTTTTCGGCAAAGGTTATCGTATGAAAATTGCAACTTGGTGCATTGACAGTGGCGTGGGTTCACTGTGGTTATAATAGAACCGGAGATATGAAGGGTCAAAGATCACGAAATTCAAAAAATCATATCTTCGGTTCTATTTGACCGATTTTGATGAGTGAGGGCTCAAACGAAAGACCTCACCAAGTGCTACAACTTTCTAGAACATTTGAACTTCGTGAGTCCAACACCAGGGGCGCCACAATCGAAAAACCAATTTCAATATCACATAACCTCATCAATTATCTTGACTGTCGCTGAACCGATTTTGATGATTACTTCGACATAATTGTAGAGGGCATGTGTGTCTACATTTCGTCCATACATCATTTTTCGATCAGACTACGCTATCACTCCGATTTTGCCGTTTAAGTGTGAAAAAATTGACTTTTCCCATAATAACGCTTTGAAATCACTCAGATGCCAATTTGACTGCCTCTACTCCACCAAGACACTTAAAATAGGGGTTTAAATGGAAAGTCTCACAAAATACAACAATTCTTTGATATAGTTGAAGTTCATCAAATGAACACTTGGGGCGCTCTGGTCGAAAAAACGAGTTCAGAAACACACAACATTGATTATCTCGGCTTCTGATTAATCGATGAGATCAAGTTCTACGGCAAAATTATAGAGAACATTCTGGTCTGCATTTCACCCATATATTACTTTTGTGCCAGTTCATCCAAATCCTTGATATTTTGGTTTAAATACAAAATTTGCATAATTTCACGAATTTGATTCAAGATAACTGAATGGCGTCTCCCAACTTCAGCTCTAAATCGAATTTTCATGCATTCCGAGTTAGTTCACGTTAAGGATCTCACCTACATAAGCCGGTTAGGATTACCTGTCCCTTATTTCGTATCTCAGTGAAAAATGAACAGAATTTGATGAGAGTTTCACCAAAAGAAAGGCAAAAACACGTGTTACAATGATTACATACAACGAAAATGTGGAGCTAGTGACATCTGTCATAAAAATATCAAATCCTTTGGAACAATTTTATCGTGGACACGCTTTATACAAATATTCTTTTTTAACATTAAATGATATGCCTGCATCGACGCGTAACATCATCTACATAATATTGACTATACAGTGTTCCTTATGAACTTCTTCTAATGAAAACTGCCTCGATTGAAGTTTATTATTAGGGCGGAATCACCACTTCTCGCCAGTGCCACACTTTTCGCCAGTTATATATTAAAATCGCTATTTTTCGCGATTTATGAAATAAATGAGCCGCAAAGTTATTTGTATTTTTACTGCTGCTACGTATAAAGTCGAAAAATAATAATTATTCGTTTTGGATTGACGATTTTGAGCATTTTTAAGAGCAATATTTTAAGCAAGTGCATCGAATCCAATATTTCTTACCAAATATACTAAGTGTCGTCAAATTTTCATCAGGCCAAAAATACCTATTTGGATAAATAATTTGTCTATTGAATATTTAATTACACTTTTGTACACACAATTTGTATTTAGTTAATTAATATTTCATTTTACATTATTTTTATATAACAATGAGGCATGGCGAAAAGTGGTAATATTCTGGAGTTGATTTTACCACCTGTCGCCATGTCTTTTCAATAGGTGACACTAACTTCACTTCGTAGATTCTTAGTTGTCAAATCTGCATTGTTTACTTTTTACAATAGTCCTATAATTTGATTTCTCAAATAAAAGCGAAGAAAAAACATTTAAAGTGAGTAATAATATGGTGTTCATGAGGAAAAATCAATGCTGAATGTATTCTTTTCATAACATTGTCTAAAATATTCGAGTTTGGATGTTTTCAAGAGGGTGGCGAGTAGTGGTTACAAAACTGGCGAAAAGTGGTGAAAACTGGCGACGAAGTGGTTATTTTTGCATTGTTAATAAAAATCAGTTTTTTAAGTAGTTCAGCGCTAAATTGTGGGGACTATTGTTTTCACGTACCTAGAGTTAACACATCTAAGTAAATTTATGTCAAATTTCAGTTATCTTGTAATAAGGGTTTAAAAGTTATAATAAACTGAATCCCTCTTTTTCCTAAACATGGCGATAAGTGGTTACTCCACCCTAAGTGGTAAAGAATTTCTCTGATAAATCTGAGAGAAGAATTCTAGTGGAAATTAATCACGGAAATTTCCTCAAGAATTCCCGTGGAATTCCAAAGTAAAATTTTTTCTGCTTAAAAATATACTTCAGTCGAGATATTTTTCAGTGACAAAAGCGAAGAGCCGCACTTAACTAATTAATGAACTTTTCGTACTGTATTTTCATCGAATGAATTTTGTGATTCTTATCCAGATTGATGGGAAAGCTGTGAGAAAGAGTGCAGAGAATGGTACAAGAATGTCAGCAGTTGTTAGTTCGGGGTCACAACCGTTTGACATGGCCATAGATTTTATTGGGAGACTCCTTTATTGGACTTGTTCTTATACAAACTCCATCAATATCTCGAGGTATTTTTCATAAACCAACGCAATCGCATTTTCTCAAATTAATAGACTCCTCTCCCTTTGCAGTTTGGATGGGAATTCGGTGGGAACAATTGATACAGGAGACCAACAGGTTCCGAGAAATTTGGCCATTGATTCGTTGGACAGATATCTCTTTTGGACAGATTATGGGCAACAGGCAATATTTCGGGCACGAATTGATGGTGCTCAACGTATAATGCTTGTAAATAAGCTTTCGGGTGTCAATGCATTGACCATTGATTCCCAGATGAAAATAGTTTTTTATGCAGATGGCGAGAGCATTGAGAGAATGGATTACTCCGGAGGAAACAAGTGAGTTTATTTTAAATAAGATTTTGCATGACTTTGGGATTTTGCATGCTAAAGACTTTTTTTTTCTCCAGACAAAAAATTACGAAACTGAATTACAATCAAGTGACTTCCTTGGCTGCCCTCCGTGGAATTCTCTATTGGTTGGATGATAAAATGCTCCTGGAGAGTCTCACGTATGACGGGGAACGAGGAACAAGTGACGGATTAGCCCTTCAACAACTGACAGACATTGTGGCTGTTTCAACACCTCCTGAAGGTCTCATAGCCAATCACACATGTTCTCATCTTCTCAATGAATGTTCCCATCTGTGTGTGGCTTCTGGCCAGATGCTATCCTCTAGACGAGCAAGTTCTTCCCTCGAGGATGTCTGCTCGTGTCCATTGGGTCTGATGTTGATGGAGGACAAGATGAGTTGTGGGACACTGCCTCCCTGTGGTCCAGGTCATTTTACCTGTACTTTCCTTGTGCCTGGGGGTCTACTGGATGGAGTAAATAAGGACTGTATCCCAATGTCTTGGCGGTGTGACGGTCAGAATGACTGTATGGACAAATCTGATGAATTGGGATGTCCTTCCTGCAGTGGAGATCAGTTTAGATGTCAATCTGGAGAGTGTATCGATCGGAAGTTTGTCTGCGATGGGACAACGCACTGTGCTGATGGTCACGATGAAGCCGATTGCTGCAAACAGCCGCAGGATTTTCAATGTCCTGGAAATAAAGTTTGCATCCCACCGGCTTCTCTCTGTGATGGATGGGATCATTGTGCTGATGGTGCTGATGAGTCTCCGGAGGTGAGTTCAAATTTAAATTTGAAGTTTTGAAGTTCAATCACATTTTCATGAAATCTGGTACAGAAAAATTAAAGCTTGTACACAGTAAAAAAATGTGTAAAATTCGTAAAATTTTACTATACTAAATATAATAGTGCAAAATCAACCATTTTAGTTGTTTAATTTAAAAATGTTTAAAAAATGCACAATAATTTGGTAATTTATTGTCACGTGATTGAAAATTACCACTATTATAGTTGAAAAATTTTCAACAACGTTTTTTAATTTGAAAATGTGTAATATTTTAACACTATAATAGTGTGAAATTGGATAAATTAATTATTTAATTGCAATCTGTGTAAAATTTATCACTAGTCATAAAATATTTTCAACAACATTTTGTAATTTAAAACTGTTGAAAAATTCTAAAAATTACCACTATTATTATAGTATGATTATAGTTTTCACATTATTATAGTGTGACAAAATACACAACTTTATGGTATTTTTTGGTTTGATAATAATATTTCACACTATTATAGTGTGAAGCCTTGTGTATTTCAACCAAAGTTGTTGAATTTTTAAACAAAATTGGTTGAATTTTCAGACAAAAGTTGTTGAATTTTTAAACAAAAGTTGTGTAAAAATTGTTAAATTTCCATTTAAGACATATACTTCAGGCGAGATGCTTTTCATTGGGCAAAAGTCATATAGAACATCAAATATTTATATGCATAATGAGTATATCATGAAGATCCAAGCATCAGATGTAATTATCTCGCATTAGGGAGGATCCCAAGTACAGGAAAAAACATTACAAAAACGGCAAAAAAAAACTAAAATAAACGAAATGAAATGAAAATTGAACAATTTTTGAGTTTACACACAAAAATTCAACAATTTTTAAATTCATCAACCCCAAAATCAACAACTTTAAATTAAACAATTTTAAATTAAACATTTTTTCCAAATTTAACACTATAATAGTGGTGTGAAAGCTTACACACTATAATAGTGTTAATTTTTTTACTGTGTAGTTAAGCTTTATATGGGATTTAATGAGACATTCACCCTATTCGCATCCATTTACACTCCGTCCCGGCATTATGCACTTCGGGATTACGCACCTGACTAAATTATGCACATACAATTATGCAAGTTTGCCTACCATTGGGAGTCAATTTGTGAAATAATTTTTGAAATACGCCTGAATGTAGGGGAAAGTACTCTCCCCAAAGGTTAAAAGACGATAGAGAGCGCATTTATCAAGCGAATGGGGTCATGTTTGGGCTCGTTGGAAAGGTCTTGGAATTTCCTATAAAACTTAACCGGGGTTCCAATCGGTTCTGAGCCGGTTCTGAATCGGTTCATAGCTGATAACTAGTTTTTATCCGAAAATCGATACTAACAATTTTGGAGTATCTTTTGAATGATATATGAATCGGTTCAAATCGATTGAGTAATGGTAAATGATGCGAAAGTACTTCTGAGGTAGGGGAGGGTGGGGCAGTTTCACCCCTAAATTGCAAAATGGGTTTTGAGACCATTTTGCAAAAAGATGATAAACAGAAGTAAAACTTTGTATATTCTGTGAATTACAGTTGGGTTTGGGGTTAATAAAAATAATAATAATCCTTTAATTTCATTGGTCTATTGTGGAGAAGATGATTTTACTTGAATGGCAGAATGCGTGAAAGTCCCCCGTTGTGGGGCAATTTCAAGATAAATATTAGGCAATTTTTGAGAAAGATAAAACGTGTTTATAGGAAACTTGAGATACCAGAATTGATTAAAATTACTATTTTGAAGTCTTCTAAGACTCTAAAACCTAAAAATATAATCGGACAAGAACTTTATAACAGAATTTTAACACTAATTAATCATACAGAGAAAATAAAATATCGCCAAAGATTTTCAAGCCTATTTCTCATTAATTGAGCAATTTTCTTTGAATTTTTATACGAAACAAATGTCTTTTGTAGTGTTAAGCCAATTCTGTTCATTGTTGGATCATTATATCGCCTTAGAACATGTCCTTTTTAGTGTAACAGTTTTGTAATATTATTTTAAAGTCTTGAATTTTTATAATACTAAAAAAAAATTACAATATCTTGCTGAAAACATTCCGAAAAGATATTATAACAAATAAATTTATCATTTTCAAGCACTTAAAAAACACTGAAAGATTATTTTTTATTTTTTTAATGAACTTTTAGGAAATACTATTTTCCATAATTTCGAACTTTATCGACAAAAACAGCTACAAAACGTTTTCAATGATTATTTTAAGTTAATTTTGATTAAAAAAGTAAATTGTTAGATACTGGAAACTTCTCCGTGTGCTAGCATGAAACTGCCCCTCGCGAAGTTTCGGAACTCAAATCAAAATTGTCAGAACCGTCTTAGATTTCATTCAACGCTAAATGCCTTATAATAAACATAAAACCACTAGTAATTTAATACAATTATGTTACTTCGATAGATAAGTGCAATTGTTTAGAAATTGCTGAAAATAAAACATTACAAAATGTTTCATTTTGATGCAGTTTTATAAAACCAATTACAGAATTCAAACGAGAAGCGTCACGAAATTAATTATTTTTATGAACATGGGTCTCAGTTATCTATTCAATAACTTAAAGGTTTTATCCCATTCCTTTCAAAAGTATAAGAAGAATATGCAAAAATTGAAACTGCCCCATCGTTAAACTGCCCCACCCTCCCCTATATAGAATCTAAGTCACGAGTTCGAGCATTTCGCAAAGCCTGGGACGCTTTGCCACCCCTTTTTAGTTTAATGTTCGTTAGAATGTGCTAATGTAGGGATCATTTGCTAAAGGAGATACTTTTTTTTTAGGTTTGTGGCCCAGCAAACAACAAGCGTTTCATTCAAACGTCGGACAAGAAGACGTTCATAATTGTAATTGTTATCCTGATGCTGGTGACTTTCTTTGCTGCATACGTCCTGCAGATTTGCCGTAGTCGTATTATGGCTCATGGTGGTGGTCAATTACAAAATGACCCAGCTACTGCTCCATTGTCCCCAGCTCAGGCTGCTGGGAAGATTGCTCGTGGATCTCGGCTGTCGTCAGTGGCAGATGCCGTTTGGATGTCAACATTGAATGGGAGGGCTGGAAGTGCCAATAGCTATGATAGAAATAATATTACAGGAGCCTCCAGTAGTACTACAAAAGGCAGTAGTAGCCTGATGGCCTATCCGCTCAATCCACCTCCTAGTCCTGCTACTACAAATGCTTCAACCAGGCACAGTGGCTACCGTCCGTATCGGCACTACAAGTCTATCAATCAACCTCCACCGCCAACACCTTGTTCCACGGACGTCTGTGACGAGAGTGACAGCAATTGCACATCGAAGACGGCATCGGGCAGAGTACCATTGCCCAGGAGGACACACAGGGCGTATGCAGATGCTGGAGAACCATATCCACCGCCACCTACTCCTCGATCTCACAGTGATATTGGTGGTTATGTTCTCACAGAGAGTTGTCCACCGTCTCCGGGCTCGAGATCTTCGGCCTATTTTTCCCCATTGCCACCACCTCCGTCGCCAGTTCAGTCACCCAGGCGAGACTACACGTAAGCCAAATGTATCAAAAGGGCACAAAAGAGTGAGTAATCCTTGAGATCTTTTCCTGAAGAAACATAAAAAAAAAAAAATCCCTTCCTGACTTTTTATCTTGGGCGGATTTTGTGATTGTGATTAAGTTCTTTATACTTAAAATTTATTTTTAGAAAGATTTATAAAACAAATTGAATTTTTTTGCAAAAGAATTTTTACAAAAGGATTCTTGCAATTTTGAATTGAAAAACAGCATATTCAGTTTTTTTCAATGTCCTAAAAAAACAATGCAAAATCAATTTTAATGCCCAACGCACAATAACTTTTGTTTGTAAACGTGTTTTCAAAATTTCCTGTGTGAGAGAGCGAGATGACTAGATCTCTGTTTCATTCATTCTCATTGAAATGTCAAAAACATGTTTACAAAACAAAGATTATTGTGCGTTGAGCATAATGTCCAACGCACAACAACTTTTGTTTTGTAAACATGTTTTTGACATTTTTATGAGAGTGAGTGAGGCCTAAATCTAGTCATCTCGCTCATTCTCATTAGAAATTTTGAAAACAAGTTTACAAACAAAAGTTATTGTGCACTGAGCATAATGCCTAGCGCACAATAACTTTTGTTTTGTAAATAAGTTTTTAAAATTTCAGTTAGATTGAATGAGATCGACATCTAGTCATCTCTGTCACTCTCATAAGTAATTTTGAAAACATGTTTACAAAACAAAGATTATTGTGCGTTGAGCATGCATAAAAAGGCATCGAATTTATTTATGATTTTTGAAAAAGAAAAACATTCAAGATTTATTCTACTTAACTTTTATTATAACCAATAGTTTTCTTAAACGCATTAAAATATTTTGGACAGGTTTGAGGTTAATTATCTTCCCTTTCTCTTTTTTTTTTGGACTCTGAGTACCCAAAGGGAAATATGGATATTCTGGAAAAAACAATATTTTTGGCATTTTTGGACTTTTGGAATTTGGAATCGATAAATGTCAAATTTTTTTTGAATGATTACAAACTACAAGGGTGTCCAAATCTGAATTATTTTTTTGTAAGAGTTCTACTACTTCCCGAACTAAGATATTTTTTATCAAAAAATCGTGAAATTCGTTTGCTGGATATGGATGTGTTATGATCCGGAAAAAGTTAAAGGATTAAAGCTAGATATTTCCTACTAATTTTCTCAGATCAATTTCCGCTTTTCAATAATAAATGTTGAAGACAAATGGATTTGATCACCAAAAACCTTTAGAACACTGCACTGAGAGAAATCCGAAACAGTTAAAATAACATTCCGGAAATGTTAATTTTACCCTGCATTATTGATCCAAAATCGGTGTAAATGTTATGTTTTTAGGTGTATTGGGGGTTAAAGTTACCCTTTTTATGTTTAAGTTATCCTTAAAAAGGTGTAAAATTAACATTAAAAAATGCTGATATATTTTTACACCTAAAAAGTGTTAAATTTATAAGGAAAAAAAGTTAATCGCACCTCCGTTTTTTTCTCAGTGTGAGAAAAAACGGGGGTGTGATTAACTTTTTCTCGTCATAATTTTAACACTTTTTAGGTGTAAAAATATATCAACATTTTTTAATATTAATTTTACACCTCTTTAAGTGTAAAATTAATACGAAAAAGGGTAACTTTAACCCCTAATACACCTAAAAACATAACATTTACACCGATTTTGGATCAATAATGCAGGGTAAAATTAACATTTCCGGAATGTTTTTTTTTACTTTTTCAGATTTCTCTCAGTAAAGAAACTCTCAATTAATACTAAAATTAGTGACTGCAGAGATTCATTTCATAGAGAACAGAAAAGCTAGATTTATTCGATAAAATCAACTTGATTTCAACAACTATATAATCATCATTATAATTTTCAATCGCTTTTCCCTATTGGGATCGCGAGCTTAGGACATCTAGGTTATCAGCCCACGCCTGCCGATCTCCTCCACTTCAGGAAGGTGTTTAATAATATATCGCTACAATAAATAGAAATTAAGATCTAATTACCTTTCTCGTAACCAATCCGTTTAGCTATATCTTTCAAAAGCTTAGTCTTCATCTGGGTATTTTGGTAATTGGCATGCCTTAAATTCCATAATATTAATTTGTTCCGAATTTCTTCTTTGATTTTATCAGTGCCTGAAGGAAGCAAATCTTAAAAGATAGTTAAGTAGCGGAGCATTGGGAAAAGGTCGTCCCTCATTGAAGAAAATAAATGTTTTGTAGAACATCTCTCACCTTAAAAGATATGTGAATCACAGGGAGTTAAGACAGGACCTTTAGATAATACCTTGGGGCTTCTGTAGCTCATCTGATTGAATAAAAAGGAGAGTTAATTAGAAATTCGGTGAGGAGTGACCAAAAATTTTGGGCTTCACCGATCAGCTGATCAACTCTTGGAGGCAATTGGAGGTCAAAGTTTTTCAATCAGAACCCTCTTCTCCGAGGTATCGACGTTAGCTACAACGTACTAGAATTTAAAGAAAAAAACATCGTCTAGTTTTCGAATTGTTCGACATCTGAATTTTGAAAATTGATTTTTCGATTAATCGAACCTTTGGTTGAATCAGATAAAGTTGAGGTGTCAGAAAGAGTTGTAGTACTACACGAGAGCTTCCCAAAATACTAAAATTTTTCAGGGGAGTCGGGGGGGGGGCTTAAGAGTTTTTTATTAATCGAAAGCTCTTAGGGCCAGCTATAACCGCTATAACCAACTGAAATTTGAGATCGATCGATGCCATATGGGCTGAGTTATTAGGAAAACAAAATATTGGGGTGTTTCAAAATGGAGGAAGGGGAGTGGGTTTGACGTCACCAACTTTTAGCCACCTATCGATATTTAATCTTTGCTGAAAACTGCTTGTCGATATCTCTCTCCGTCCTTTCTCCAGAAGAAATGGACGGTCCACGAAAATCGATTTTTACCACATATGATATTCGTGGCGTTATATGGTATCACGTGGTGATATTATATGGTATCACGTGTAAATCCAAAATTCGGTTCTGATCTGAGAAGATCGCATTTTACCTAGTACCACAAAATCTGAAATTATAAAAAATCTCACCTAAAAAGAAATGTATGGAGAAAAGGAACAGCTTTTCTACGTGTTCTTTTTTGTTTTTTCGCATCAAAAACAGTGTGAGGAAATCTCAAAATTCCAATTTGGTATTGGTTCTGAATTACCCCATTTTATTTTAAAGTGTTTACACATTAAAATAATTAAAGAAATGCTTTTTTAAAGAAAATTTGCCTTATTATTGCAGACAGAAACGTTATTTTTTTAAAGACAACTTTTCACGAAAATTGCTTTTAGTGTGTAGACGCCATTATTGTTTGAAAAGTAAAATACTTTATATCACTTAACTCTTTCGCATCCCACTTTTATTCAGCAGATGAATTCATGTAAAATTGAGTTTTTCCTAATGCATTATGATCAAATATAATAGTTCAGAGAGGAAAAAAATTTTCCATTGTGTGAAAACTCGGAAAAACCCCGGGTCATATATGACCCTGTTGTCCTCAAGGGAAGTGTACATACCATTTTCAAAATCTATATTACGGGCTTTCTGAGAGTTTTTTTGCTTGAAGTTGTTAATTTGGCCAAAACCATGGCAAACTGGATTGTCTTGATGAACACTGTACTCCTGGTGTTCAAGGAATCTTCCTGAAAATCCCTTGAACAGTCACTGTCACAATATTTTGAGTGGTATTTGGCAAAAATAAACTTATCCACATATTTATTCTCTCACAATACAATTGCACAATATGAAACGCTTGCAGAACACTCAAAAATATTGCAAAATATGTTATAATTCATCAGATATAATATGAAATATCCATGAGCAAGATGTCCCACCTGCATTTCACAAAGAAAAACAATGTCCCAACTACATTTCGCTATAGCTTTGGGACGAAAACACTGTTACCCTTGGCGACCACAGGGTCATATATGACCCGGAAAATTCTACACGCTTTTCTGGAAAATTGAGAGTAGTTTATTATATCAAAATATGCAATATACAATCTTTGGATATTCTATTTTGTGTTTCTAAAGAACTTTTTGCTGAAAAAACTAAATTAATATAAAAAATGTTGAAAAAGAAAAGTCATTTCACAAAGTTCGAAATTAGTGATTTTTGATCTCAAATATTTTCTTTTCCTGAATATCTGGAGTCTTGAGAAAATTAGGCAAGAATCTTACATCCTTCTATTATGATGTCGTGCACAATCCGATAGATTTCAATTAATGCAAATAGTCAAAAAAATTGTTTTTTCCCCGGGTCATAAATGACCCTAATCTTTCCGTACAGAAGTAGATCTTGAAAAATTCGAAAATCTATTTGAAGATCCAAAAAAGAGACTTTCTTACTTCTTAATACTTTCGCAAGGTGGCGGAAGTTATATCCTGTTCGAATTTCGAAGTGCTCAAGTGTCAAAATGTGACGGTCTTCACATTGTGGTGAGGAAAAAAA